>NW_028301613.1:6666666-6818181 GCF_987345545.1 Pholcus phalangioides | reverse complement strand
TAAAAGTTGTTTTATTATTTTACAAAACTTGAAAAAATGCAATCAATAAGCGTATCGGTTACATTCGACCGAATGCAGCCAATGTTTTTATTTACTTATAATTCTGTAACTATGAAATTTTCTATGGTTTAAAAATTCTGATAAACCTAGTTCTATTCCAAAAAAATGGTGATCGTTTCAGTAAAGGTTCTAGAACAAAAAGGGCTCTTTTTAGAAACTATTTTTTTTTTAGTTTGAATTAGGGATTAAAACGTCCCCCCCCCCGGGTTTTACCTCAATCCCGGAAAAGCGGAAACGTGCTCAAACCCGGTGTCCCGAGAGAGAAACCCTGGTTTGGATCATAAGACATTGAATAATATTGAATATTTCTCGTATTTAATGAAAAAAAACAAAGTAGGCTTACTGTCAAACCCCGTTGTTGCTCCCCCGATTTAGTGCCAACCCCGCTTAGCGCCAAAAATTTTCAGTGAACAAATCTTTGTTTATAAGGAACACATGCTAATTTGTGATTCGATATAACACCAAACTCGTTATAGTGCCAGAAATCTGCGAGACAAATCGTGGCGTTACATCGGGGTTCGACCGCACATCTGGTTTTGAGCTTTTTACTGCATTCGAGCTTGCGACCCATGCTCTATGATGTATTGCTTTGGTTTCTAATTATATTTTGTTACATCGTCGTGAGAAAATTTTGATTCCTCCCCCAATGACCGTCAGTGTTTCGAGTAACCCTTCATCTCCATGCTGTCGCATTTGCCAACAGCGTGAAAGTTTAAAAAAAAAAAAATGCCAGCCAAGAAAGAAGAAAACCAGCAGGCTAAGGAAGGCCAGGGATCAGTGGGTCGGGTCAAACTAAAACCGGTACTGATCCATCCTCGCCAGCTGAAAAGACAGAAGATGGGCTCAAGGAGTCTAGGAAAGAACATTATACCGTATATGTTGTATGAAGAGCGTCTTCTTTGAGTATATAGGCAAATTCCTGGCGAAAAATTGTTTGCCACCAACACTCCCAACTTTTTGTTGTTTTTTTTTTTTCGGTGTTTTTTTTGTTTTGTTCTCCTCCTCCTAACACATATTTTCGTTTGTTGTTGGGATCTCTGGAGATGAGAGCGAGTGCTTCTCTTCTTCCTTTAATTGCATTCGTTTCGAAATGATAACCTGTCTACGTTTCGTTTCTTTTTTTTCTTTCGCTAATTCAGTTGATGGGGTCGACTCTTGAAAATTCCTAATGTGTGTTAAGATCTGACCAAGGTCCGCTTCATTCGAGAAGAGAGAATAGACGCCGATGGCCATTGTTATTTTTACCGAGTTTTATCTAATTTGCTGTTGAAACGAATGGACGTGTCTTTGAAAATCTTTTGTGTGTCTGTGTCAGGGACAGTCCTTCTCCCCCCCCCCCTCCCCAATGGAGTTTAGAATTTCCAACATCGATGCCCTGAAAATGATGCTATATATATGTGGGGTTTTTTTTTCTCTACACCAGTTATTTTCTACCTATTTTAGTTCTATTTTATGGTTTAAATGAATGGTTCTACCCCAAACTGTAGGTGACCAGGGACGCATAGATAATATTTACTTAGGTCGATTTTTGTTTCAGTGGAATCTTTTTTTATTATTTCGGTCACTTTCAGTGCAGCTTATACATCCCAGTGGCTTATTTCCCAGAAATAACGAGTCCATTTTAATCTTTTGTTTTTATGGGCGAGTTTTAGGCAGGGCCATTAATTTAAACTATAATGTCCACGTCTTTGATTCGATGATGAATCGTTGACACGGTTATTCATTTTTGATGAATGCTGCGTTTTTATCTGAGACGTTTCTTGACTAGATGCCATTCTTTCAATCCGAATATCTATAGTCGTTGTACGTGATCTTCCGCATCGCGGCTTTAACGCATAATGTATTTCAAATCATTTCAATTTGATAAATCACTGACAAATAAATTACGTTAATAAGTTCTTCGCTTGGACCGTTTTGAAGCGATCGAAATTTTCCGCCAACCTCTTATTTTCGGCTTTCACATTCTATAAAACCCTATCGTTGTTAATTGCAGAAACTTCGGCATATCGAGTCAGTGGTGGGATACAATAAAAATTCTATATTACGAGTACGGCTTATAACTAGAATCTCGCTATAAAGAGTGATTTGCAAGTTATTTTGAAAGAGCTTATGTAAAAGATACAAGAAGCATTCGTTTATAGCGAGTTGAAAAGAGTATGGAGAGCGAGTATTCACTATAGCGTCAACAAAATTCGTGAAAACGCCGATGTTTTTTCTTTTTCTATCACTTCTAGAAGCGAGGACGGATTAATATCAGTTATCTCATCTCACATGCTCTTTGTAAACATTTCTCTTCCTAACCGAGCACAACTCTGGACCAACCCTGCGCAATAGACCGAAATTATTTGTTCCGGAAATGTACCTAAAAGTTTGAGTGCAATTATTATTGTTGTTGTGAGGGAATTTTAATCCTGCCATCTGTTTTTCAAACTATGAGTGAAGTGCAATGATTGAAAATTTGTACTGTTGTAAGTCTGTCTCTCTTTCGGCGGCGAGACGGTTTAACGGGGACATCGACTGGTATTCATGCCGTAAACATTGTTCCAAGATACACATAAGGATGGAAACAGAAAAGCCATATATCTTTTGCCCAGTCTTCCTATTCTTTCCCAAAATACACACAGAACATTTAACGACCTCATTTGACCTTTCACTGATCACCATTCACTCCCAGAGAAGTCCGTTTTTACGACAATTTTTCCTGCGATCGTGAACTTTCGTCATGTTGGAATTTTACTGTACATATCTGTTCTTCCGCTTTTACACCAAGTCTGACACGTAATCATTATCGTCCAATCAGAAACAGTTGTTAATTTGCATAAAATGACGTTCGTGCCTTTTAAAAAGCCTTATTTTCGCTTTCCAAAGACTTCACTCACCATAATTGATTGCGATTTTTGCGATGTGATATCGTTTATTTATGTATTTTATCACACAACCCAGTAGGCAAGATTGCACTTAACACTGGTAAGATTCAAAACCAAGTTTATAGCACATTATTAGGTCAGTTCATGCCCTCCACCACTCCAAGAAGTGGAGGCCAAGTATCTCGAGTGTCTCCTGGTATGATCTTCCACCAACACCTGTAAGTTGTTTAGTAAAAGCCCTTTGAGGACTCTCGATGAGTAATATGTCTTTAATTTTGTATGGACACCACACCTGCGAGCAGTATTCAAGAATTGGACGGACATATGTACAAAAAGCGAAAGTCGAGGTATGCATATCGCACTTACTGTACGCCGTGCTTATCATATATGCGGCTCTATTGGCCCTGCGGACCATATTACGATGATGATCAGTGAAGTCAAGAAAACCGGATATCGAAATACCCAGATCGGAGCATATGGTCAAGTGTTGCAAAACTTCAGGACCCATCTGATAGCAGACAGGGTCGGTGGGTCTGCCTAGAGGCATAGAGCCACCCTTGACGGTAGAAATAGGAAGATTGTTCTGGCTACTCCAACGGAATATTGACGAAAGCAGGCAGTCTCAAGGCCCATTGTGTTGTCCGTCGTTGAGAATAGCTTTATATCGTCTACGAATTGCGGAATGGGAAAGACGACTTGAGATCACAATCAATCATGGTTTGTTTCTCCATTGAAATTCAAAAGATTTCGTGTCATTTTTTTTGTAGTTTTCTGAAAAGTCGAATTTTTGTACTAACATTTCAACCACACTGTTTTACATACTGCAATTTTACTTCAAGGTTACTTTTTTCCTTTATTGAAAATGTAATTTTGTAATGAAAATGTATTTTTTTTCTCAATTTTTCCCCCACTCAAGTTTTTACTCAGTCTCGTTACATTCGTGATTGGTGTATGATACTAACCGAGTTTAACTGTATTGTCCCGGTAGATGACGTATAAACTTGTCGAGCGTGTATTTTTGAGTGCAAACGGGAGCTCTATTGATCGGATAAATCAGCGGTTCTCAACTGGTGCTCCGCGAGCCCTTGGGGCTCCTTGTGCACTCTCCAGGGGCTCCGCGGCCGCTCTAGGAAAATAAAAAAAACCAATAAAATTGAAAAAAATAGATATATTTTTAAATAGTTAAAATAAATCAGTAACTTTAATGAATAATTAAAAATGGGCCAACAGGGCTCCGCCATAGAATTTTTTTACTAAAAAGGCGAGTCAAAAAATGTTGAGAACCGCGGGGATTAATCATTTCTTATATTTCTCAATTCCAACTCTTTTTAAGAAGAGTTTATTCCTTTGCACTTGTTGTGAACAGTGGCGTCATTGTTATGCCAGGAGTAGATCACTCGATTGTTAAATATTTCGCAAAGCATGGTATACTCGCTGTATGTATATAAGGATGTCAAGTTAAGGAAGTTAGGTTATTAAATTTGTCAGGCGATATGGATGTCATGTGTAGACATCAGAAGAAAAGAAAAAATTTCTCCTGTTTGTCGAATGAAAAAACTTGTTGAGTATGATGAAAATTCATGTCAACAACTAGAGGCGTCGGAAGTGTTTCAGACCCCGTGCATTAGTGCATCCGGAAATTGATATTAGAGTAGCAATTAAGATATTTGTATTGGTGGCGGGAGCTTCACTCTGATGAAATTAATTCATCATTTCAGATCTCGGAAATATTCTTCTCTTGGTATTTATATTGTTTTAAGCGTGTTCGTAAAACCAGATTGGATCGTAAACCGAATTATTCATAAACCGAGGGTTGATTGTATTTTTTATTGGCCCTTGCGAGTAAATATTCGTATATATATGCTCTTTACTCCGAGGGCTCCCGCGAGTGGAATTTAAATATTTTTATTACATCACAATGGTTCATGCATGTATAGAAATTGATCATTTTCATCTTCTCAATTGAATCGACAAGCTGGAATCGCGAAATGGAAGAGAACGATGCTATTGTGATTTGCATTGGTGCAAATGGATCACGAGGTGTTTTCCGACCGGAAACTATTAACGGAACTCGTCGTGATTTCACTTCCCCTCCCCACTTTTCTCGTGTATATTTTATCTTCGGACAATCGATTTCCCTCGACGAAAAATTTGGTATGATGAGAACCATAATATCCCCACTGGCCCAGTCTAATAAATAGTCTTTACTGTTTTTTCCCCCCCTGGGGAAAAATAAAAAGAAGCAGCGGCAATCGTTTCTAATAACAGCACGAAAATGCGTGTCCATCGTGAAGTGAGTTCATCTCCTACGCTTTCTCGTGTTAGCATTTTCAGTGAGAAAGCTAATTGAAAAAACACGTATTGCTTACCACCTGCCGTCGCTTACCACGTTTATCTTTATGTGGTCCGGGGGTGTATTTATTATTTTTGTGTGTGACACCAGCTCTATGTTTCGTATTTCATCGGCAATAAATTTAAACGTGACTGTTTTCCCCACCTCTTGTGTGTTTTATTTGGGTGCCGCGTATGTGTGTACGGGTGCCTACACGAAGTTTTTGAAATGCTGAAATAGGTAAGACTTACGAGGTGAAATGAATGAAAATCCTTGAGACTGCGAATCGCAATTACTATTTTGGTACGATAACTTGATATACAGTCGAACCCCGATTTATCGAATCGGTTAAATCCGGCCTTTTTATTCGTTATGTCGAGGCTAAGATTAACACAAGTATAAGCTCAAACTTCTAAAAAATTCGTTAAATCGAGGAATTCGTTAAATCGGAGTCTAACTGTATGCTGAAAGCAAGACACGGATGACCGTGATACTTATGCAAAAAAATAATTTTTATTTTTAAGTCGTTCTGTTTCTAGCGACTTTACTAATCAAATCGATATTTGGGGGGTTTTTGGTTACAAGGGCTTCGTCTTGTTTCATGAACAACAGTGTTCCGTCAAATATTTTTATATTTGAATCACTTACTTTTCAAGTACGGCTGGTAAAGATTTTTAACTGGTTAATCGAAATTTTATTATTGATTAGTGGAATTTTTAATCGGCTATGGTGAAATGTAAATAAACATTGTGTATATAGCCGAATAATATTGATACTATGAAAATTTATTTTTTCTTTACGAACTTATTTGTGAAATGTAAACAAATATTGTACAGGAATTAGGGGGGAAATATTTGAGGAAGTCGATGCTGTGTGTCCGCTGAGGTAAATCCAATATGTTACACTAAATTTGTCAAGTCCTGAATTTTATTCGCGTACGAAATAAACTTAAATGCGGAGTTCTGTCGACAATTTAAGTTAAGGTTTTAACCTTCTCAGCGGCATTTACGAGATATCTCGCCTAACTTGATGCTTTGTATTTCGGTAATTACGAAATATATCGCTTTTTTAAAACCCTCCTATTTCGGCTTGACGATCCCAAATACGTTGCGTTTTTTTCTCCTAAGACCATGCTTCCTTTTTTTCCAACCTATCAGATCAACTGCCAGTGAGCCGATTCACCGTTTGTTCACATTGTAGGGTGTGGACTCTGCGCCAAAATTAACATCTTGCGCCATCCTGCTCCAATAGTGTAGTTTCGTATTTTGCTGCGCCAAATAGCCAAAATAGCGAATTTTTCTTCACTATTCCCGGAATTTCGGAAAGGACGGCAAAAACTTTTTGTTCCTGCTTGCCGCGAAACGATTCTTTCCGAGGAGAGCGTGTTTTATTCCTCTCTATTTTTCACCATCTCCTCTCATTCTCTGTAGTCGGGCTATCTCGTGACCTTGAAGAAATAGAGGTCTCTGTTGGAAAGTAGTTTGACAACACTGTAAAGTACAGTGTTGGTAAAAAATTCGCGGGCTAAGGCCCCCTTACACACGTAGCGGACGCGGATCCAGATCCGCATGCCTTTTCACACGAGCACACATTTATGGGCGTTTCGCCCGCATCTTTTATTTTCACCAGACTCATTTTATTTTCACCCAGTGAACGCGCGTTTTTTTATAGTATTTAATTTTTTTTTTAGTTTTATTTTATTATTTAAGAATAAAAATTGTGAAGTATGGACACAAAGAAGGTTCTACCTGTACTTAAAATATTCTTAAAATATTTTAATATAAATTGCTGACAGGCTAATGTTTTTCACTAAAATGCTTTTTTCTCAAAACACTTGAGTTTTTGTTAGATAAGGAACATTTTTCAAGTATCACTCATTCAAATGTTGGGACTCTCTCTCAACACTATGGTATTACATACCGTACACTGGGGTTGACTTTGTGCCATTTACGGATTTTAGGGCGCAAGCGCTTCTTGGGAGCATATGGATGAACAATCGGTTTCAAAATTTTTAATGCCGATTAAGGAGCTGTAGGTGACTCACCGATAGCATTTATTGCATCATCTGCTGTCAGCTGTTGTCTAGAGAATTTTTTAGGTTACATTTTGATTTACACGAAATTTTTCAAGTGCGTGTAAACCTCTCCTGGTGCAGACAGTGTGTGTTTCTGGACACTATGTAATTTAATATTTCTATGTAGAAGTTACGATAAGAAATGCCTATTTGCATTGTAAAAATACAGCATTTTTTGGCTGAAATATGACGCATAAACAAAAAAATGTGGATTCAGGTGGTGACTGTGCCACCTGTTTTTTCAGGATTTTTGGCCTTTTTTCACTAGTTATTGTTCCAGCAGTGGTTCGCAAATATGTGTGGAAGCTGTGTAGTCGACCCTACCGCAATTACTCAAATGACACACTTGAAGAGACCCTTAGTGTGATAAGAAACAGATGCTCACCGTTTTTGATCATATTGGGGAGGCATGTGTAATGGCCATGAAGAAAGTTGGCAAATTTTACTCATGGTCTGACCCAGCTGATGAAATTTGGTATCCGAGGTGCCGAATCATTATGAAAATCGAGAAACCTTGACCTATTAGCAGGGACAACAACTTGAGTAGTGGATTCGAAGAAATGAATGTTATATTTATAGTGTTATTTTTTAAGAAGAGCGTTATATTTTCGAGTTTTAAGTCCTCTTTATTTTTGTTAATGCTTCAGGGAATTAAAATTTTCCAAAAAAAAAGTAAAAATAAATGCTTTCTTTACTTAAAAATATCAATAAAATTATTTTTTAGGTTTCAGAGAGTATTTTATTTAAAAATTCAAAAATGACTTAATTTTTAAAAAAAATTTATGCCACAAAATTTTAATAAAAAACCTCGTGTTAAACGTAAACTACGTTACGTACTAACACGTAGGTAATTAAAGTTGCTATATCTCTTTTATCTCAGAAAGAAACGGATGGATAAACGTATGTGGGTACATCCTATTGATGAACAGGGACCTTCATGTGGTGTTTTTAAGGGTATTTATGGCAAATAATTAAAAAATTTCTATGCAAAATCATCTTTAAAAGTAGCCAAAGATGCGGGCGAGTTCCATCCGGACCCGCGTCGTGTGAATAGCTCCATATAACCTAATGTACAAAACCTGTATGTGCGGATGCGGAGCCCGCACTTAGGTTTTAACACATGCGGGCGCCATCCGGACCCGTACGAACACTTCCAAGTTGCGGGCGCATTCCGCATTGTCTGAAAGGCTCCGTATGTAGCAATAGTTAAAACTTCTTCCAGACCCGCATCCGCTCCGTGTGAAAGGGCCTTTATTTAAACTATCGGCCCCCATCGCGACTTTTAATTAAAGACTTTTGTTTTTAGCTTATTCAGCCATCTTCCCCTCAAAAATTTCGCTTAGGCTACTATCCGCAATTATCTGCAACTTTCGTAGTCCTCAGGTCGAGATTCCTAGCGCCAAAAAATGGAAAGTGGCTCTACTCTCAAGGTACGAGGAAGTATATTTTGGCAAAAAAAAAAAAACTGTGAAACGAAGAATTTTTGAAATATACGAGAGAAATGTCTTAAAAATTTATTAACTAAAAATCCACAGGAAATTTTAGAAAAATTAGTTGTGATAGCACATCACGAATCGTAGCCGACTTAAGCTAACTATACAGGGTGTTTCAAAAAGAATCATCCGATTTAAAAAAAACTATTCAACTTTTAATCCGTTTTGATCGAATAATGTATAGGTAGAAAGAGGGAAATCTCGAGTTTCACACAGTTGCCGATAGGTAGCGCTAACGCTCTTCCTTCGGCTGCCACTTCAGTGTTTGCCAAGATTGGCTTTTCCCACAGTTAGAAACCCATTCGGATAACTTCATTTTCCAGCAGGACGGGGCACCACCACACTGGAGCTTGAACGTTCGAAAAGTTTTGAACAATCGCATTCTTAAACGATGGATCGGCCGTACGGTATTATATGTTATACGGGACCTAACGATTCAGTTAAATATCACTGGCCTCCAAGATTGCCGGACCTCACATTGTGCTATTTCTTGTGGGAGTTTACAAAAGACTACGTTTATGTGCCTCCCCTTCCAGCTACATTAGCCGAACTAAATATACGCATAACAGCAGCCGTGGAAGCAGTGGATGCAAACATGCTCGCAAAAGTTTAGGACAAATTTGACTACTGTACAGACATATGCCGTGCATTCCGAGAGCACCTTATATATTGAGCACCTTTAATTTGGTTTTTTTTAAAAAACCTTGATTAGCCATGTAATATAAAATCAATCTTAAGTGTCTATGTTCAATATTTTTCGTAATATAGGAATTTCAAATTGGGTGATTCTTTAGAAACACCCTGTATTTTGTCGAATTAAAGAGGTTTCTTCATATCAAATTTAGTATTAAAGAATAAAAAGCGGGTAGTCGAGGTTGCACCTTATATGCTGCATATTCTGTGAAGGTGTCTTTGACCATCTCATATTGACGGATGACGGAGGAGGGTGTCTCTCTGGCCTTTTGTCTTATCGGCACAAAGGGTCAAGAACCCCTGTATTAGATACTTCACACCTCATCTATTTATCTATTTAAAAATTTTAATCTGCTAAAATTTCAAATGAAATAAATTGTTTTTTCCAAATAAATCAAATTAATTTGCAAAATTTATTCAATTAATCGATTAATCACTTGAACTGAAATTTGTGATCATTGATCGATCAATAAGAATCTCCCCGATTTATCGAAACAGCCGCAATTTCTATTAAATACATATTAATATCAGCGTTTTGGTTATATTGGGATTGTATCGCATAGTTTCATGTCTGAGCTGAACCGTATTAATGCATAAACTAAAATTATTGAAACAAAGTTAAGTTTCGTTAATGAAGTTGAAATCTACATCAACGGAAGATGTCCACTGATAGGTACTATTCTTATTGGGGCAAATTATTACGTAAGTAATAAAAGTGAAGAAATGTCGATGTTGTGTGCTGTCACGAAACTTTCAGAATGTGTGTAGTTACGAGCTGGTGTTGGATGTGCGGTCAGCGTGTCCTCGATTCAACCTTTTTTTATTTTATTTAATGCTAATCCGATTCCGGTGGGTCATCGAATATGATGTAATCATGAACCCACCAGTTGGGATTTTGCCGAAGAATTCTCTGGCTCTATTAGAGAAAAATGGACGCATCATTACCCAGGTAATGTCTGGTGCGAGATACGTCTACCCACACTTAGTCGAAACGGGTTATTAGTGTGTGTGTTATTTATTTTTTTCTTATCGTCTAAAATAGAGAAATACATGTTGGTGAATGATTCGCTCAATAACCTTTCGGTGAATGCTATTGAGTCATGTAAGAGAGATTCGACTCAAGTTCGTTTGGTTAATGTGATAATCGATTGCGAAAACGGGATAATCATCCCCCGAGTTATTCCGATGACGTCAGGTCCTGTAGCGAGAGGGATGAGTTGACCTTCGTGTCCTGTCGGTGAGTCCGAGTAGTTT
Organism: Pholcus phalangioides; assembly: GCF_987345545.1. Taxonomy (NCBI): domain Eukaryota; kingdom Metazoa; phylum Arthropoda; class Arachnida; order Araneae; family Pholcidae; genus Pholcus; species Pholcus phalangioides. Next base: position 6,807,408 of record NW_028301613.1, on the reverse strand, counting down.
TTCGTATCCCGATGTCTACCTGTCCTTGGCCTCATTGCGTCCTGAAGATGGCTCGTTCTGTCTGTTTCGTTACGAGGGAAAATAATCTTAGTAGTCCGGCCTTTTTTTTCTTTTTTTTTTTTTTACGAGCTCAATTGTCCGGGTTTTTTTTTTTTGGTGAGCGGAAAAACATTTCTGTTCGAATTTTCAAGCAGTGTGCACCTACAAATTTGACCTTTCCTATGCCTTTTAACGCGATGAAAATGAATCTTTAAATTTGCTCAATGCGATGGAAACGATAATTTTTATGTACAGGGGATACAACATAATTGAAGTTCACCTATTAACAGCTGTCTGTAGCCATAACTATTTATTAGAATGTTAATGATACTTTGGAAACAGTTTAATGAAAAAATTTGAAGGGAAAAAAATAAATTTAAAAAATATCAGTTCCGACATTCATTACCAGAGCGAAATGAAGTGCACGCTCTAATTTTTCACAATGATGGGACCAAACTGCTCCAGCTTTCATGGCAAGTACACCATCTCTTGCAGAACCATTTCGGTTCTTCTTTCTTCACTTAAGAATATGGCAATGAGAGATTTTTTTTTATCGGCCCGCAATATATTGGGAAAGAGATTTTTCTTGATGTTTTTATGCCGATACGAACTTTCGGTAACAAAAGTTGGTTCTCTCCTGCGGGCATCGAACAAGCTTTCGAAAGAAAAGTTAGTTGTCTTCGGGAATCAAAGCCGGTATGCAAGAGGACCCGAGTTCGATTCCTGGAGAAGACAATTGGTAAACTAATTTTTTTCCACCAGAGGTTCATATCGGCATAACATCCAAGAAAATAATTTTTCCAAAAATTTCCAATTTGATATTACGTACTTTGCTAGTGAAACACTCTTACGAACATGGCGATTCCGGTGTACCTATGCAGAGATTATATATCTTCGGAGGGCCTTCGAAAACTCCCACCCTTTCATCAACTCCCTCACCTGCATTAACGAGAACTTTTAATAAAAAGCTTTTAACAAGGTGAGTTATTAAAAGAGCTAGTTATTCAAGTAATATCAAGCCCAGATACTTTTTAGATCTGATTTCTCAATGAAACACATTCTCCAATAACCTCCCTCCCCACTTTGCAGCCTGTGAAAATCAAACTTCATAAAAAAAAAAGTACAGTAGCTATTTTTGCGCTGGTTAAATGGTTAAGATGTTCCTATAATTCCATAACTTTCTTATGAGTAACACCGTAGAAAGCGCAGAACACGCTAATTGAAATTTTAGATACCCTATAAATTGGTTTATATTTGAAATATATGGTTCAACGTCGGAAAAAAAAAAAAATCGGAATTCTTTATTTCAACTCGTAACACAAGCTGCTCCTTTATCAACCTCCGACGGGAACCATAAAACTCGCTGTAGTAGTGCCGTTTTGTGAGATGGCACTTGATCGTGCGGGCGTATTTGATGTGTGATGCAATTGGAATGCGCGTGTAACCGTACATGGCTTCCGCCCTGAGAATAATATACTGTATTTATTCTCTTTGTTTCTTTAGCGTTTAGGTTGAAGTGAGCCCACGCGATCGTCCTTCGCTACTAGTTAACAACTTTTTTTGTTTGCAGCATAACGCACAAAAGCAGCCTCACTTCGATTAACAAAAAAAGCAATGCTCATCCCTTTTTCTCATTTATGAAAAAACCGTGACTATATCTTTTTATTCTACGAGGGCGTTTTTTTCCTCTTTTTTCTGTAAATTATATATTTGGGGTCAAATTCAAGGTCTGAATTTTATTTCTAATGCTTAATCGTTGCGTGACTCTGCCAATGGTTCTCTCATTTATCTCTTGAATTGTAATAGAAATTTAATTTTTATTTGGCATTTTGAATTTCAGTCGAAGTGGCTGTCTATGCCAGGACTGTTAGGAACATGTTAACCCTTAAATGTACGTTTTTTTGGTTTTTTTTGAGCTGATAAATTTTTTCATAGTTACTGACACGCGTAGAAAGCCTGAAAAGTCATTTTAAAAAAAATCTATTGTCGAATAGTTTTGCTTAAAAGGGGCCGTATAGAGCCTCAAAAATCGCCCACAAAATGAATGTATTGAAGTAATATTATATACATTCCAAATGCATAACTACCTTTTTGTGATTCAAGCTTCACTAATAAAAAAAATTGGGTTGCTAACGTCAAGGTCAAAAAAAGAAATACTAACAAACTATTCTAACAAAAATTAGCGAATTGAAAGTATAAAATGCAAAAAATATGATCTCATCTTATGTACACACAAAGGCGATTCTGAATTTTTATCTTTAAACTGACTGCAGTAATGAACATTAAAAGGACCCTTTGCACATATGCAAAGCTACCATCTAAGGGTTAAGTTACCGCTGATTTCGCGGTGTGTCCAGATCTACAACTTCTTTCGTGTCCCTTGATTCTTGGTGCTACGGATCTCTTGGTCTTGCCAATGTACACCTGTCCGCGCACGTATTGTATTCTGTAGACTCCGGCTGTTAGCAAGGGATCGCTGTAGTCTTTTCGCACGCCAAGGAACAACTCAAATCAACGAACTATTTCATTTACAGTAGACTCATATCCGGCACATGTCGGATCGAGGTATACAAGATTACCGAAATCACCGGATTACTGGAAGCTAGTTTGAAAAAGCCCATCTAAATAATATAAACTTCTGCTCCCAAATATGCAAGGATATGTTTTTCCATTCTACATTCGACAGGAAGCCGTATTACAGAGATCCTACTGTATTAGTCATTTCCACTGCATAAATTTCATCGTACAACACAGTGATTTTTCTTACGAATTTCGCTTTCCCACTCATCGATTTCTAACAATGGTTCTTTCATAACTATGTATGGCCTTCAAGCGATGTTCTCTGTAACGACTTTTTGAATAATGGTAGGATTGCTTTCGCTTCTATTACGCTATTGTTTTTGCAAGTTATCAAATAGTTTTAGTGCTTCGGATTTCTTCGGTCGTGTCTAAAGAATTAAACCAACAGTTTGGAAGTTCCTATTCAAATTAATTTGAATCGCGTTTTTTTTTTAAATGCACGTTTTCCATAGTTACGGATATTAAAATCGTTTTGCAAGGATCTCGGTATAGCGCACGCCGGAAAAATACTGCTTCGATTTATTAGATATTGTCCCGTTAATCGTGAAATAGCGGTGAAAAGGTCATCGATGTCTTTCTCTTGCTCATCACAGAGCATTCGCCCAATGAAAATTTCTACACAATATACATCTTATCAATTTTTTTCCCCTCCAACGTTTTATTACGCATTCTAACGAGGCCATACCAGGAAATATCGCTTCAATTTACGAGGACCGGAATTAATTTACTCAACTGTTGTTTCACTCGCTTTTATTCCGATAAGGATAGTTTTTTCGTGACTATAGCTCCCTGGAACGGGAATTTCCGCCTTCGTAAAATTACGTCAAAAAATAAATAAATAAAAGTAAAAGTACATGTGATAGTTGTCTTCACCCTGAGATTGTTGCCTTCTCTTTCCCCGTTACCCAATTTACAAAGGGGTATAATGTATCCATCAAATCCCCTTCATTTGCTTTTTTTTATGTATGTATGAATAATATTGCACCACGGAATAGAAGAACCACTGCTTATTCGAAGAACAACGTGGGAATTGGAGAGATAACGATCTCTGGTCTCTTCTTGCTCCTCTTTGCATGTATGTATGCAGTATTATTATTGCTACAGGTTTTCTTCTCTCCGCTATGTCTAACTCGCTTTTTCTGCGTTTTCTTCTGATAATTAGACTAGATAGTATGTTGTGCTCGAGTGTATATGGTTTACTGCGATGTGTTGACCTCTTGCTTGGTTGAAGATGACCCGTTTTTCTCTCTCTGATGTCTCGCGAATACCTTTTTCTTTTTCCATCAAAAAAGAGTGATTAATTTTTTTTATTTCCCTTTTTCTTCCGAGATCATCTCCGAAGATACGAAATGAGGTAAATTTTCAAAGTGTCGTTTTAGAAAAAGAACAAAGGTTAATTATTTGAAAAGTTTCATTTCTTCAACCGCTTCATCTACGAAAATAGAGCCGAAAAAGTGTTTCGAAAAAATTGCAATCAAAAATTAAACTTTGCCTACGTATAATTTGCGATGCTTCATACACCAATACCGATCGGGCCGTGAAGTTCGAACTGAACCAAAATATGTACAAACGGAAGTCGCACTTAGCCAAAAATCCAATATTTGGTAACACTTAATGGTCCATCAAAAGAAGTGAGATTGTTCTGTTAAAGCTGGGAAATTATGTTATTGTTCTGTTAAAGCCGGGAAATTTTGTTTGTTGTGTTTTATCTATATAAAGTCCTTTAATTTCGGTTCAGTGAACAAACCGGGTACTGTTTGTTTAGTAGGTATTAAATAACCCCATTTTGAACTGGACATGAAATGGTAACCAAACCATTCTTAAAAAAAAATAGAAGGTATGTTTCCAAATGCTTCTAAGGCTCAAATTCGTTTCTAGAACCTCCTACAAGGTTTAGTTAGATCTTGAGCTGCTTTCTGGTTTCTACTTTTAGTATCTTAGGGTGCGAACATAGTGCAAGCGTGTTTTTGACGGTTAGTCACGTTTCAAGAAATGAACCTTGTGTGCTATGTGGTTGATACCCTGGTTGTTCATTTACTGTCCTTGGCCTCCATATACGGTTCTGGAATTGAAGACCTATTCACGTCAAAATTAGGAATTATACAAAACTCTTTCCTAATGAGTTTTGTTTGTTTCTTGTTCAGTTGTTATCACTCGTTTGTCGTGTTTCGACGCTTGAAAATTGTAGGTTGATACACGCACCAAAATTTGGGTCGGATCATAAGTAAGCACATTCTTGTAGTGAAGCTGAACGGCGAGCTACTTGAGAAGATCGGTTGTTTTCGTTGCCACTTTACCCATACGACCACGTTATATAGTAAATTGAATCGTTCATGAGCGCTTTCTTGATGTAGATTTTTTTTTTCTGGCAGGTTTTCGTAACCGATTGAATTTCCTATATTTCCTAAGTGTGTGTGCCAGAAACTCCTTATACGGCATAAATTGCTGTTGTTTTAACAACTCGAGGTCGTTTGTGTGTGTTTTCGGCGAGTGGTTGAACTTATCAAAATCCTTTCAGCTCAACTGGTAGGGTTCAGTCGGACGAATTTGCCACATTTACATACGGTTTGTGTCTTGGTCGGAGACACATCACCAACGTGCTATTCAGTTTGATTTAGATTCGGGTCGCATTACGGGTGTTTTTGCGGCTGTTGGCTCGAGACGGAATCTCTATTCTTGCGAAACCTATTTTTAGCTCCTCCTGAAACCTCATCCTTATCCCAACAATTCCTGACAATTTCTTTTTAACTCTTTCATCAGAAATTGGGTGGGCGCCCTTTCTAGAGCGAAAAAATAATAATTTTCTCTAAATTTTGTAGTCAGTAAAAAAAAATTTTTTTTTAGATCTTTCCTTTCGGATTCAGCTGCTCCTTCCCCAGAGTGAAAAGAAATAATTTTCCCTAATATATTTTTGTTTTTTTTGTTAAAAATTGGTTTTTCGCCTTTTTCACCTCATATTTAAAGTCTCCTCAGAGCGGATTTTCAAATCATTTCCGCTACCCTTTTTTTTTTCGCCCTTTCACCTCGGATTTGGTGCCCCTCTTAGAGCGGGCGGAAATAATTTTCCCTAATTAATTATTTTGGCCCTTCCATCTCGGATTCGGCCGTCGCTTAGGGTGTCATCCTGTGTGGTCCACGCCCCAAGAGCTACCCGGTATAGAGGAAGTATGCGAAACTGTTCGGAAAAGTGATGACCGGTCGAATTCGAGTTGCTGTTCAATCAAAGTGCTTTAGATCGCTGAAGATGTTAATATTACAGGGTGAAAGAGAAGTCTTGAACACATTTTAAAAATTAATAACAAATCAACCAATTGGCATAAAGTGCGGTTTACACTAAAAATACTTATTATGGCCTAGTTTTTAAAATAAATTTTAATGAAAGTTAAAATGCAGTGCATAATTAATGTTAATGACAATTTGCATCGCATGAAACCACCATATTTCAATATTAGCACTCTTCCGCCCATCTAGATGCAGCCTAAAAGGGGCGCTCATATTGAAATGTGATAATTTTATGTAACGCGAATTGTCACAAACATTAATTATGCACTCCTTGTGTTGCATTTTATGTGTTATGTCTTATGTGTATGTTGTGGTGTTAGTTTCGACCTCTCCGGAACAAGCAAGGAACTACATTTTTTTGTGCAATGACTTTCTTCCGGTTCGTAAATTTTCGGTTGAATTAGCTCGGATATGATCTACTTTTTGAGGTCATTCCAAAGTATATTGTTGTATGGAAGATACTCAAAATGAGCTGGTTCTTTGTCTATATTTCTGCATCTTTTGGTGTTTGCGAAATCGATCCTTTCGCTTCCCCCCACCTTCTCCGGTTCCAACCGGTTATCATGGAAAATCTCAGCTTCCACCTTGTGATTGATTTGGTTCTTCCCCCATCTCGGGTTTCATCAGGGGCAAATACGTGTTAGACTGTTTGTGAATTGCTTCACTATAGAGCTTCTCTCTTTTCCATACTTTCCGATGTATGCGCACATGTCGTGACTCGTTGCCACTTGAAGAAAATAATGAAAAGTAAAAGACGCTGTAACATGTGCAATTCCGAAAACATAAATGAAATGGTTCCCTTCTTTCTTTTTACCTCTCTTCTAAAGTGAAGGTGGTAATTTCTTGTTTCCGCGGTGGGAGATGTGAATGAGAAATTTTTTTAGCGTGTGGCAATCCATACCATAAAGCTCAAAGAAAGAGGGATAGAGGAATAAATTGTCTTCATCATAATCAAGGACTTTCCGCCCGATCATCGCGCATCAAGTCGAAGAGGTAGAAGAAAGTAGGGGGAAAACCCTAATTTATGCAGAAGCCCGTAAAAGAATTAATCAGTTTTCTTTTGTTTCTCTCCGTACACTTCGACTTGCAACTCGAGTTACGCGAATGTTCGAAGCTCTTCGTTTTATATTGGGGGGGGGGGGGGACTGCCCCTTGCTATGTATGGTATATGATGTATTCATTGATTTCTCGTGAGGGATGTGCTTGGCACGAATCGCTACCGCGGGTTTTCTCTACTCTTTTTTTATTACCTGCTCGAGGCTATAGCTAATCAATCACTTTAAGGCCAATGCCGGCGTTATTTTTTCCCCCTGAACGTTTTTGCCATATAATTCATAATTCTTGACATGGATATATTTTTTTTTATCCGGAGGGATTCAAAAAAAAAAAAAAAAAAATTAAATTTTCGCACATACAGTTATAGCGAAACTCTTACATGACGATACTCAAGGATCTGGAAAAACGTACCCTTATAAAAGATTTCTCGTTCTTGATGGAGTATATTTACGCTATGAAAAGTGTATCAGGACCAGAGTAATATTGTTATTGAGAATTTTCACTCCTTAGTAATGTATGGCATTAAATGCAGGGTTCCCAGTGACCTGGAAAATCAGGGAAAAGGTCAAGAAAATAAATGGTTGGGAATGTCAACGAAAATGTAAGATATTTCATGTAAAGAAGGAAAAATTCTGTGGAGGAGGAAAAACAAACTTGAAAACTAAAAATTCGAAATTTGGGAGGTCAAAAGATTTTGTATTATATCTATATTTCTACTCCAGAGTTGAAGTCAGGGAGAATGATCAAGCAGATTTTTCTGGGCTTCTGTGCCTATCAGGTTAACGATGACGCAAGAGCTCAAGTCATGATAGAAGTTGATTGTTTATTTTTGTGCTCTTGGATAAAAATTTTATTTTGAAACGTCATTATTGGGATATGGCACGCAGTAAATGCGTAATTAGTGTTTATTAAGTGTAGGAGTAAAAATGTGAGTACAAAGTTGTGCGGTAGTGTGAAGTAGGCAAGAAATTTGAATATTGTTAATGCCACGCGGTCCCGTGGCATCAGTGTTCGTTATAAGCGAGTCCGCCTGTAGCATACTCTCAAGTATGTTGTTGTACAGTATAATATATATTCCCTAAACGTTTACGAATCACGCCAGATCTGTGCTGTGCATTCACTGTAATGATGGTTCTTTTTATCCGTTGAATTGGGATAAAGACGATTGTTTAAAGCACACACACAGCGACATAGGATTAATTTATTAACAAACTGGGTTTTGTTGATTGGGTGGGTATAAAGTATATGCGTATTTTTGAGTAGAGATTTAGACCACATAATATTCACAACCATCAGATAAGACCAACATATTTCTTTAATTTTCCATTGTTGTTTTAATTATTATAGTGGTCGACTTACGACCCAGTCGGTTTTATCAGACTTGCCGTAATCAATCATTTTATGTCATTTATTCGTGTTTACTTTATATTTTTATTGATGTGTGTGTGATTATGACAATCACATCAATTAGACTAAATCACACGGTGATCGCTATTGGATTCGAAGTAGCGTATTCGTCGATCTTGGGTCGGAATTCACGAGTGAAGTTGGATCGGGAACATCTGAAATTTGTTCGATGATGTGTAGACTTCATTATACGCATACCACATTCTAGTTCCTATGTAATATTCCTTTTTGGAAGGCCTTAATTTTTTTGCTACTTTCGAACCCTTGATCGGTCGATTACTTATGCACGATCGCTATTCAAACGAAATAATTAGATGTTCACGTTTTCACTGATGACGGTAATTTGCTCGAGTATTAGCCTAATTACCTGGCTCCAGGCATTTTGTTTTTATCGTGTAGACTTTTTAGTGTGATTTATTAGCAGTATTTCCCATGCACTGTTAGCTTCTGTGAAGTGTCTGGTGCGCGTATGTGAATTCCATTGGGGAAAACCTCGGTGGTCCGTTTCTTCGCTGTTATTTCGATCAATTTCAAATCATGTGTTTTTGTTCGAAATGGTGGAAGAACCAACTCATTACATATACATCTCGCTGTTACGATGATGATCTCTTGTAATTACTTTGTCCGTGCGTAGTGTTTTCGTTGCTTCGGATTTGTTTGGTGTCAGGGCCACCGCGGCCAAATCCCCGATTGCCCCGCGTTCGTGATGATTCTTTCTTTCGACCTCATCGCACATAGAATCTGGGTGATAGATAGCTGATGTTGATGATGATGGTTGCGAATCTGATGGTTGACCTCGGGATCTTATTTTTATTTATTTGCACCCTTTTTAGTTCCTTCGTTCTATATGCGCTAGCATTTATTTCCCCTTCTCCCCCCCCCCCAGATTTTCGCAACTTAAAACTTTGCCGTAGAGATGTAATTCGTCTATATCTTCTCCCCCCCCCCCCCCGTTATTATTTTTTAATAAATTAGTTTTTCACATGTAATTACAGCCTCAATACGCGTTAGTTGTTCTTAAGAAATGAGAGGTAGTGATTGATTGTTTTTGTATACGAGCCTGTCCATTAATAGATCGTCCCAAGGAGATTCTTCGGTTATTAAACGTTAGCATTTGATATATACGTGTTCATTTTGTTGAAGTTGGCGTCGCGGAGTATTTGAGAGAATATGCATTATTTTTCTCTTTCAAATTTTTGAAACGAAATCAGTGTTTCATCATCGTTTCGAGTTTTGTGTCATTTCAAGATTTCGCAACGATTTTACCCCATATGTATCCATTCTCTCAATTGGGCATTAAATCAGGCATCTTCAACCCGTTGCTCTCGAGCACCACGGTGCTCCCTAATGTACCCAGAGGGCTTGATGCTCGTGTCCCATTTCGTGCTCGCGAGCACTTGATCAACGTTCCAATTACTGGAAAAAGGTTGAGATCCCCTGCATTAGATGAAGAAACTGGTTTTTGTGTACTGTACGTGTGTAAGCGAATTATTCTGCTCTCGGCGATGAGGGGTACTCGAACATTTTACGGGTTATTCCGTTTCCTTATGCAAATGGTTTGGTTAAATCAGTTATGCCAGTAATAAAAAGGAAAAAATTCAAAGCCCAAGTCGGAGTTTTTTCTGCAGCCAAGACACATATTTTTCCTATAAAAATGTCTCGAAATTCTCAAGTAGAATACGGATGCCGATAATCCGAGGTGGAACGGGACCGAGACCGCCTCTGACAAAACTCCGTATAGGGACCCATTACTTCAAGGGTCTTCAACGTCTCGCATCCGAGAGCCACATAAATATTACCTTGAAGTCACGCGGGCCACATTTAATGAGAGGGGTGAATCACAGAGGTTGTGCAGCCCCTCTCCTGCTGACTATACGGGGCCGTCATTTCAACTTTTTCCAGGGGGAGGGGGGCAAAACACATGTACTCAATGTATGTATATATATATACCATTTTTAGTCTCTTTTCAAAAGCTGGGGGGTGCCCCCCCACCCCCCAAATGACGGGCCTGTGACTATACAATGAGTTATGGTAAAATTTGAATTTTTATTTTGCAGAAAAAAATAACAATTATCAGTAATTAACAATCATTAATTATTAAATAATTATTAATTATATGACTGACTTAAAACTTGTCCTCTGTTGATAAAAAAATTTCTGGTGAAAAATCTAGAAAATTTCAATAAATTCTTCCCTTATTGATTTAAAGTGGAAACTAGTCGGTAAGAATTCCGATAAGATTTGACTTTTCGGTAACGTAATAATACGTTCGCACGATTAGAAAGAACGTGGGAAACGGGCTGGAGAACCCTACATTACTTACGTAGAAGAAGCCGCAGACACAACATAAGGTCCTATGGGTTGGCTTAGCAAAGAGGGCGATAAGACAAATGAGTCTATCATGGAGGCTATGGGTCAGTATTATTCAGGGGAATTTAACCTTTTGTGTTCCATGGACCCGTTGTGCTAATAAGAAGTCGTCCACTGACCTTAACAGAATAACATTTCTTCACATAATGTAAGAGTAATGCATTGATTGTTTTCTTATCCAAGCTCACAAATTCCTCTGAAATCTCTCCACGTACCCCCGATCTAATTGAAGTTAAACATTTAGCAAATGAATTCTATTACCTACTTGTCAAATGATTGTTCTGAATTTTTTTTCGAACCTATGAACTCGTATAGGGAAGACATTATAGACAAGGCTGTCAAATTCTCTTTAAAGTGTAATTACTTGTGTTTGCAGGATAAATGAAACAAAACGCATTCTTGGTGTGTGTGTGGAAAACAGAGGTTTTGAGAAAAAATTTCAGCAGGGAGAGAGATTAATTACTGCATCCGAATTATATAGGATAACCCTAGAACTTCTGAGACTAACCGTAACTACATTATCTCGTTTGTTTTTTCCTGAATGGGTGGACATGTCCACTTACGCGAACGACATCTCTGTCTGTTCCTATAAATAACTGGTTGCTGAGTGTTTCCCGGATCTCTAGAAATTTTCTTCACGGAGAAAATTCCTTTTCTCTAACCGGAAGATTAGTGATGCGTTTTACAAGGCAGTTTACCACCATCCTTTGATGTCTTAGTTTGTTTTAACCATTTTTTTAAATAATGATGATGACCCTTGTTCGGCTCGAGCCGGTCTTCTGAGATGAGACGAGTTTTTTTTGCCACTGAAAAGACTATATATAGGGTTTCTTGTTTTGTCGTTTCAGAACAGTTTATATATTTATAGTAGAGGCCCGTTTGTCTGCTCGGAGAAAACTAGTGAAGACAAGACAATGGGTTTTTGGGGCTCTTTTTCGCGCTTGTGTGTTCATCAAACTGTAAAAACGTGGTCTCGTTACACCAGCTTACCACTTCCTGATGATGTAGATGACGATTTATATTCTTTGGGTTGTTCTTCATCAGATTATTATCAATGGATACGGGCGGGGAAGTTAAAAAAGGGCAGCAGGTTTATAAATATATCTCCCCTTTTATTTTGGAAGTTATAAAAAGTTCTGGTTGAACAAGTTCTTGGATCGGAAACTGCGGATTTTTAACAAAGCGATTCGAGCTCTTGTTTTCTTTTGAATTTGGATTATAAGCTCGTAAAACGCCGCTCTTTCTCGTAAGCTGAGCTGAAAAAGGAACCATAAACGTTTGTTATGATGTTCCGTCTTATATGTCAGAACGACATTTTTGCCGTTTTGTTTTCTAAGGCCAAGATGGTTTTTGATTTCCTTTTGGATAGGATTAACGTTATACGCATTTTTTTACTCATTATTTTGGTGATGAATTCGGTCAGAAATTTCAGTTGAAAATCTGATTGGTTCTTTTATTCGAGGAGTTTCTCACAAATGAGAGTTGATCTAGGCCGGTGGTTCTCAATCTGATACTATATGGCCCCCTTGTGGTCCTGGTATATTCTAAGAGGCCCATGAGTGAAAATCAGATTAAAGGGGAACTACAACAATTGGTGAAGGGGGGGTCACAGAGAGTTGTGAAGAAATAAAGCTTTCAAGTGGTTTTCGTGTTGGGAAAAAAATGTGACAACTTTTTTCGTAATCCAGCAGAGCTATTCATGGACACAGGACCATCTTTACCCATGTCCACAGGGGACCTGGAGATACTATGATTTTCTAGTGTTAGTATGTAAATAAGCTGTTACTTTCCAGCTAAGGTATGGAGCCCCCGGAACATCACTTTGCACGTGTATTACCCATGATTGTGAAACAGTCATGCAAAGAAGCTCACTGAACAGCTCTAGCCTAGGGTAGGCGCGGGCGTTATGGTGATGTGTCGGGATGATCTGTTGTGTGTCTAGTTGGATTGCTCCGCATTTTATGCAAATCAGTGTGTCTCATTTAATTCGGCTCTTCAGATGGGTGACCTTTGCGCCCTCCCCCTTTGGATCCGTGTACTGGCCCCATCCAAAGATCGATTTTAAATTTTTGGACAATAAATTTAGTTGTGACTACATTCAGTTCAAAGAGCAGAAATGGTCTCGCTCCTGGATGAGGGTAGGACACCACAAGAAAGTATTGTCCAATGGGGGCCATGCGCTAGGAAAAGTTTGAGAACCACTGATCTAGGCTACGGAATCCTTAGTGAATTCCACTGTGTATCCTAGTGGTCTAAATCTGTATTTTTTAACATGTGGACCGGTGTGGGTATGCGGAAATTTCCGTCGGAATCACGTAGCCTCTACATGGGTGAATGGTTGGGGAGGGGGATGCTGCAAGCGACTGACGAATACAAACAATGTACGCGGCTTATTGCTGTCATCCGATCCGTGTTCATACTATTGTGAACGTTACGTGTTCGAGAAAATATCTCTACCCGTGTGGGAGCATCTTGTGTCGCCCCCGACCGCGTTTTTTTTTCCGTCCTTTCAATTCTGATTTGACATCCCTCCCAGAGCGACGGCCTCACGGCCCAAGAGCCGCCCCCGCTAGTGGGTGTCAATCGCATAACTGCCGAGTCTCCCAGATTTTCCGCTCTACCCCCCATCCCCCGAATTCGGACCGCGATTAAGAAAAATCCCTACTTTTGGAGGAAAAGACTTTTCCTTAAAAATTTACCAGTAACCGGTTATTTACCGGTAAATAACCGAAAAGTTCGTTACCTGTTGTTTTCCCCAAAAATGCCCGAAGTAAATTGTCGCCATTGCGCCAAATCACAAAGAAATATTTTATTTTGACAGGAAGTGGTGAAAAATTAACCAAACAAATATTTCGGCCACTCAACTTAGTGGAATCGGCGACATGACCTGGGTCCCGTTTAGTTAGTCTGACCGTTTTTTCGCTTGATGGCGATTTTTTGTTGACGTGATTTTTGTTTGTGTGTAGCAATGTGTGTATCCTAGTGTTTGGCTATAATTAGCGACTTTGCGCTAAACGGCGATATGCCAAGTTTCAGCACAAAGAAAAATATTTTTGAGATATTAAATTAATGCTAAGGTAAACTTTGGGGGAAAAAAAATTTGCTAGTCTTCAGCCGAGAATCGAACCCTGGTTCTCTTGCTATCTGCACAAGCGCACGAACGGATATACCAGAAGACACAAAAATTTCTTTCCTTATTATAACACATACATACAATAGCTTGATGTGCTGAGTAAAGACATAGCCTCCCTTAACTCAGTGATAGGCCTCTAGGTGGCGGCAATAATATTTCTCTATTATTGCAAGTTTTCCCGAAGGGGGAACACCTACAATTATAGTTTTATTTAGGGCTGGGAATGGATTAAAATTTTTTTAACTGGTTGATCAATTAACTGAGTAATCAAATTTTAATCAGATATTTTCTGTAACTGTGTAATAGTAATTTATTTGCTCTAAAAATATATTTTATTGATTTCACACCTATTTGCAGATGCAAACAAGTATAGAAATACATTAAGAAATGAAGGCTGCCCGCTTTAAAGAATTTGTAATGCTGAACATATATTTGCCAAATTCTAGAATTTCTTCGCTTAGATCTTGTCCATTTTTTTTTTAAAAAATCAGTTATTTTAGGTTAGTCACTGATTTTGAAACTACTTTCGATCTTCATAGTGTTGCTTATTTTCTTAGAAATTTCTTCCAAATGGTACTTGGATCAGGGGGAGTTCATGCTTCTCAAGTATGGAAATTGTGGTTCACATTGGAGACAATAAATTTCATTCTTGTCTTTTGAAACTCTGATCTAACTCAATTCAAAACTGAAATCATCAGTTTTTGTTGAGTTGTATTTCCCCATACAGAAACATTTGATCAAAATATTGGTTCAAGTACATTTTAAATATGGGCACTTATCTGAAATTTTATTAATAGTGTTCTGGATAACGTCTCTCGCAAGCAATCGAGAAAACAATGCAAGAAGCACTTTGAAGAACGACAGATTTATTTTACAGAACAGCTATATACATGTATTCACAAGCAGCAATTTGACAATAGGCCTACCCATTAAACGGAGAGACCCTGGCATGCAGCTTCTCTAGCATACAAGAGATCTTGTATTCAACTACTCAACTTCCTCTTAGATCCGCTTGGGCAGCAATTTTATGCAACCTTCAACACGATACTAACATAACATGAAAATTCGAACATTTCCATCATTACGCCAGAAAATGCAAGCCAGATGGCAGCATGAACACCAAACAAGCGCAACTCGACAACATGAACACATTAGGGCCACACATACACACGGAACAAACATTCCTGCATGTGCCGATTCATTAGACATTCTGTAAAGGAATGTGTACGAGGTGCATGTATGGTTAAGTAGTAGTAGCATTTTTATGCAGGCAAAGGAAAATTTAAGAAAATTCTCTGCCATTCTTTCGAGACATAAATTTCTCTGGTGGCGTGGCGTTGCCAAATCATTAGAGCTGTTGCCAAACTTCGTTAAGCTTGTTGCCAATTTGGCACATTTTTTATAAAATCTCTTGTATTTGCAATTTATCTGGAATTTAGAAACACGCAAATTAATGGAAGTGTGATCGATATATTTGTCTTTTTGTGGGTCTGTTGAACACTGAACTAAGAATTTGTTGAAAAGCAGACCAGTCGCATTCATGCTTCTCTTGAGCTAAAACACAACAAAAAATCAATTTCTCAGGTAATTACCAACCAGGGCTGTCTTAACAGTATCATGTGCTGAGAATTGAATTATTTAATTGATATGTAGTCGTAATTGAGTCTTTGAAAACAAAATTAAGAAAAAAAAAAAGAGTTATGAGAGTAATTTTGAAGTTGAGTGATTGTTAGATTATGTTGATTTGTGGTCTTGAATGTGTCTTATTTCAATTCCAGCAAATATGGCTCCAGCAGAGCTGAAAAAGTACCGCAATAAACAGCGGAAAGCGAGGAAGAGGGCAGAGCTAGAAAAAGAAAAGCAGACTGCGGCTCAGGAGAAACGGGAGCAGCACATAAAATCCAGACAGCAGCAGGATGGAGAGGCAGATGGCGTCAAGGAGGAAGAGTTGGTGCCAGAAAAATTAGCCAAGGTCAGAATCTTATCTAGTCAGGAAATTAACTAACCTTTCCTCTTTGCTTTTTTTTTTCAAACTTGGTTTTTTGTTATTTTTTGAGCATTCTGTGGGTCACAATTTATATTAGAAAAATATTCCAAAATTTCTTATCATATATAGATTTTCGATGTGATAAACAATTTGAAATGTGTGCATGGCTAAATGTTTAATGAAGCTCTGATGCAATTGTGTCTTTTTCAACAATTTTTTCCCCCTTCATTATACGTAGATTGAAGATCCTCTGCAACAAGCGATTCGCTTTCTCAAGCCACTTCAATCTTTAGCATCGGAACGCATAGAAACGCATCTACTAGCATTTGAAATCTACATCCGCAAGGACAAGCTATTGCTGATGCTTCAATCTATCAAGAGGGCCTGGAATATCGACCCGACCCATCCTAAGCTACATTCTAATCTAGTTCGATTTCACAGAATAGGTAAGACTTTTCATTTGTTTATTAGCTGCCTTGTTGCTCTAGATTGAGTACTTTTCGGGGTTCCACAAATCTGGGGCATTTATTTTTTCCAACCCATGGACCCCACAATGTGGGCATATGAAAAACCAAGAAATTTAAGCACTTTCATTTTTTTTTCTTTCCATCAGCCATGATGCGGGTGTTCCTAAGGACATGCATAGAATTTCATTGAAATTCTTCATTGGGCAATCGTGATGACATATATAGCTAACTTTTTGAGCCGCAAACTCGTGCTGTTTTGATTTTTTTTTTTTTCACTGCAAACAGCCTTCGCTATTTATTTTACACACATAATCAGTATTCGATTAAATTGAGCAGAGAGTCCCTCAGAGGTGTATGATAGATGTGGCCACACTGGGCTCGGCACTTGAAGGAGTCCCGCATACTTATTAATATCGTTTTCAGAAAAGAGTTTTTTTACTTTATATATATTTCTGTAATATTTACTTTAAATATTCCGAATAATACACTAACAAAAAGAGAATTATCCATAGCCTAAAGGAGTCCCACGATCATATTCTCTATGGGCTCCATGTCTAATAACGGTGACCCTGGAATTGACCTAATCCCGAGGAACCATGAAATACATTTTTTTTTTTTTTTTGGCATGGAATCAATTTATAGTATTTTCATTATTGTACAAGTTGAACTATAATTAAAACAGTAGACGAAGTGAGTGCATCAATTTTTTAGTCCGTTTCCTGACTCTTAGCTTTTAGTTATTTTTCTTCTAATAATTATAAATGTCATCTTCTGGGGATCTAATAATAATAACGGATTCACATCGTGGAGCGCTGTCAGCAATCCTACTATGTTGGAGCCATGGATGTGGCTGCGCCATTTGCATCTGCTGAATCCCAGTTCTGTACTGTGAAGCGACTGTAATTCCAAGAAAAAGGCAAACAGCAACTTGTGACTCCTTATAATTAGTAGTTTGACTGATTTTAAATTTTTTATTGGTGATGCATTGCTTTTGAATTTTTAGTATTTCTTTCAAAATTTTTATTTTTAAAGAACCCATCTATAATATTTTTCAAGCTAGTAAAATATTGGTTTAAGTTATATGCTTGACTAAGCAAAGGAAATTTCTAGAAATTTGTTTGACCTTGGTGCTTTTATGATTCTGGACAGTGATGTATTGATTTGGTGAAATGTTTTTACTTTTTCCAAAAGTGTTCAATCGTTTCTTTTTTTTTTTAACCTTGATTCAATTCAGTTTCTCAACGTAACGAAATGCCTGAACCAATGAAAACCGTCCTGTGTCAAGAAATGTCTAAGATTTATGGTGATAAAACAGCTTCTGAGCTCAATGAAGAATTCCTAGCCAAGTTTTCTTATTCTTTACCTCACTTATTACAAGGTGAGTCAGCCATTTTTCTTATAGTGTGTTTTGAATTATGTCCTTGTCATCTATAATAATGAATGACTAGTGAGGCACGCCAATTCATAAGGCTGCTGTGTGTATCATAAAGCTGCTTTTTTTTTTTTTTTTTCATCAGCATTACAAAATTGTTTCTGTGGTTATCCTAAATCGGCTCATTTCATTTTAAACATTTAATTCTTTTCATGATATCATATACCTTTGTGTGGCTACTTATCCAAGGGATTCGTTTTCTGTCTCTCCTTGTGATGCCTAACATTCATACCTTGTGATGCCTCATATCCAACATGCTTATTAATAAATATACAACACCTGTATACGTAATACACAGACATAAAATTATAATGAGAGAGAGATACAATAGAGTTACAAATTTTTCTATGGCAACTCACCACCATCTCTGGATATCCATGACCCCTATCAAGAACTCTTATGGCTTTTTTTCTCCCCAACCACCGACTTTGTTAACACACAGAAACCCCAACTTTAGGGGGGAAGGTCCCGTTTTTGGAGAGCTCCCACGCCTTATATGCACCAGATGGTACTCTCCCTCCTACATAGGAATTTCTTCTCAAAAACCGTTGATCCTCTTTGTGTGTCTGCAGCTCCATTATTTCCAAAGGCCGACCAGACACCTTCAATATAACACTGCTGCATTACACCGCTAACGTTGACAATGTCAGACAGTAAGTTTTGAAGTTTTTAAAAATTTTTAATTAATTACCAAAAAATTGTATTTGACTTAACATGGTTATCATTACTCTCATCTATGTAAACTGTGGTACTGCAGGGCAGTCTTATGCAAGTGGTTACCAAATGGACCTCTGTTTTCCCCTGTATAATTTTTAAGCTGTAGTGATTAACTATGTCTTTTCTGTTTATCTCATTAAACTCCCAAATTTATCCATAGAAAAATTGTATGATCTATCTAATCAATAACCTACTGCATTTCCCTGAAA
The DNA here is from genome assembly GCF_987345545.1 of Pholcus phalangioides. NCBI lineage: Eukaryota > Metazoa > Arthropoda > Arachnida > Araneae > Pholcidae > Pholcus > Pholcus phalangioides. Next base: position 6,788,729 of record NW_028301613.1, on the reverse strand, counting down.
ATAATACCCAGTCTTAAATTAATTTTTAGACAAAAGTTGCATTCATGTTTATTTTCAGTTAATGTCTCAGTTTTTGTTTGTTTTTTAATTTTAAATCTACCAACTCATGATTGAATTTTTTGTGACTACATTTCCCAACAGCAGTGCTCTCTTAAACTGAGCGCTCCTTATTCATGTAGCCAGCCTCTCATTGGTAAAGGCTCAATTACACAGCTTGTCACTGAATTCATATCTCAGAATTCTTCACTAAGTCCCAATGTCTTGCAGAATGGGTTCAAAAGGTTTCAAATTTAATTTCTTTCGCCATTCTATCTTCAATGTATTCATTCTTTTCGTTGCGCAAATAGTCCGTGAATGGTTTGTCTATAACAATATCAAGAGTCTGGAAATAGCAATAATTCCTGCGGATCCAACATTCTGGAACCTCACCTGTCTTGTCACTGTTTCTGGGTATTTACAAATACTGGACAATTTGTATTATCTATTTTGAATATAAACGTCCAAAATATTATTACATATTAATATCATAGCTTTATAATTCAATACAACCATTGCAGCAACAGATGTACAAAATGTCAATTCGTCAGGCTCATGATTTTAAGCTTAATGATGCTTAATTTTCAGTTGGGTGTTATTTTCAGGGAAACATATATAGAAAACATATAAACAAATATAGAACATATGTCTCCCATTTGTGAGACAATGAATTTTAAATTTGTTCTATCGTAAGACTCGCCTGTATCTGAAACTAACTAAGGAGTGCTCTAACTTCTATGAATTCCAGGTGCTAAAATGAAATATTGCCTTGACAACCTATCCCAAGATGAAGCTGTCAATCATGTAGTGAACTTCAGTGAGAAAATGAAAGGTGTTGACATACAGGTGATTATGGTGGTTTTTTTTTTTAGAGAAAAAAATCTGTAGATCTATTTCTGTTGATGCTAGTTTTTTATTGTTCAAAAATTCATTAGCTGATGTTTTATGATTGTCTATCCCAGTGTTTACTAGTTTTCTTTGAGTTGTAAGAGGGCTTAAGCTATGGTCATATGGTCAAATGGTCAAGTGACTTGACAACATAAAATTTTTTGCAGTAGGATCCAAAAGTTCAGGGTCTTAAAATATAATGTCAAATTATACGTGTAAATATTTAGCTCTAACAGTTTAAAATACAGACACGCAATTATTTTCAAAATAATCCCCTAGAGCAGTGATTCCCAATGTGGGCGTTAACGCCTCCTTGGGGGTGATGGAAAGTTCCTGGGGGGCGGTAGAAGCTATGGGTATAACATGGGATCCTATGGGTTAGATTGCGTTAGAGGGCGATGTGGGACAAAAAAGGTTGAGAAACTATGCCCTAGAGCAGCGGTTCTCAACTTTTTTTGACTTGCGGAGCCCTGTAGGCCAATTTTTTAATTGTTTATTGAAGCTACTGATTTATTTTTTACTATTTAAAAATATTTAACTATTTTTTAAATTTTACTGTTTTTTTTTTAAATTTCCTCAAGTGGTTCGGAGCCCCAAGGGCTCAGCAGAGCACCGGTTGAGAAACGCTGCCCTAGAGTAACAATACAAATAATTTTTCATTGCTCACGCGGCTTTTGGAAGTCATCTTTTACCTCATTTGATGACACAAAACAGTATGTGGGGGAAATTCAAGCCACAGATTCCATGTAATTCTTACAATTGATCCTTGAGAGTCCAGATGTTTATTGGCTAATTTGAACATTGTCTGTTCTATGCATTTAATCTCATTTCTGTTTTACGAACTACATTCAGATAGTTTGAGATTTATGTTCGCTTTTTCTACAGCAAATCTTGATTTATTAAAAGTGTCTAGTGCTAATTATATTTGTTTGCAATGAACTGATGTGGAAACGTTAGTGCAGGACTTGAAAAATCGAAAAAATATAGATGTAAGCCAATCTTCTAAGGAACCAAACATCTTTTTTTTTTGGAGAAGAACCATCCAAAATAATGTTTCTCTTCATTTTGCCTGGACTTGGTGACATCTTTCCATGTTAGTAGATACGTCATGTAAATTCTGAAAATTTTGTGTTCTCAGACTCCAATTTACACACAAAATTCTAGGTGTCAATATCAAGTCGTCATGAGTTTTGTCTAGTCCAGCATCAGTGCCGTCTTAATGTGTGGGCCCACCCGGGCCTCAGAAAAATTAGAAGTAGTTGAATTTTTCGAGAATTTACTAGGTAGGGCCTTAGAAAAATTACTTGGCCCGGGGGCCCACGATGCTCTTAAGACGACCCTGCCCAGCATTAGTAGATTGTGGAGTATTTTTCCATATTCCTTGATTGTGTAAAATTGGAATAAGCGGAGTAAAAATTTTGATTGCAAAGCAAAACATGCTTCTATGTTATAATAACAAAAGCGACCACATATTTCTTAATCTCTGATTGATGATAAAATAAGAGCAATAAGGAAATGCTTGATTTTCATTGTCGAAATCTAATTTCTGGATGAAACATGAAAAAGAAAAACTGATATTTTATTCTTATTCTTTTATTTATTCAGTTCTTAATATGAATTATTATCATCTGTCTTTTAAATGTATTGTGTTATTATTATTGAACATTGTTTATTTTTCCTGGCATGCTGGAAATGTAGAACATTCAAAAAGCCAATATCCATTGAATTTTATGGCATACTGGCTAATAGGGTAGTGCAGTAGACTCTCAGATCTGGACTATCTGGTCTGATGTGGTGAAAGGACCTATAGGCCGGAGTTTTATAAATACTTCTCCTACCCACCCCATACCATCAAAAACATCCTTTTTACATAGAAACCTGCTTTTATTCATATTCACTGACCTCTACATTCAGATGAGTACTTAATAAATATTTGTTATGTACTTCGGAACTGTGCTGTTTTAAAAATTTGCTACAGAATGAGCAAGTTTGAGAATAAAAATATTTTACACATTTCAAGATAAACTTTATTATAATGTTTATTTCAGGGCTTGACAAATCAAAAAAAAATTCAGGCACCAGCTTAATTTTTTTATCTCAAGAAAAGTGGCCCTAAATGATGTTTTTTCCCACACTTTTCTAAGACTAGATAACCCCCCTTCTCATGTTAAAAGATCTACTTCACAAAATCTGAAAATTTTGTGCCATTCCATGAACACGTAGATAACTTAGCAATAGAACTTAGCAATCACATACAAAAAATTTTAGGCACCAATACCGATTTTCTAGTGGACCTGGCACCTGGGATTTGTCCAGCCCTGGTTTAACTTAATTGCAGGAAATATAAAATCGTATACATTGTGCAGCAGTACTTTTCAGCAGTCCCCAGTCTGTTCATGGGATCGTTTTCATTTGCTATTGCATAAAGTGTTGTGAAATTAGTGTTGCGAAATTGTAATTTATTGCTTCATTCAATTTTTTTATGACATGCAAATTATAAAAACAACACATTTTGGATTTCATGAGGAGGCAACGTGGAAATCTTGGAGCCTGTGGTGTTCTGACCTTCACTTAAGGGGGGGGGGGAGTCAATACATCAAATTTATTTCACTTACGCATGTTGCACTAGTACAGGAATTGGTAATAGTTTCATACATGGATTGTGCACACATACATGTATGTGGATTGGATAAGAGAGTAAAAAGATTGTAGTATATGATCAGATGAGCTCCCTCACCCCGAGTGAAAAAAAAAAAAAGTGGCAAGAGAGCGTAATACATTAATTAAAAATGTATATTGCTATATCACATACACACTCACATATAAATACAAGAGGTTAGTGTGTCAGTAATAAATGGTATTTCAATTTCTTCTTAAACATGGGCAGACTATTTATGAGCGTCATGGAGCTTTTCTAAGTTCTGGGTCCAAGAGAATTTACATTATTGTAGAAAATATTAGTCCTGGCTTGGGCTGGTATCAGATGATTATGGGATCTCGTGCTATAATGATGTGATGTGAGTCTTGGGGTTATAATAGGATTACTTGTGTGGTCATGGAATTAAATTATTTTGAGCATGAGAATGGAAATAAAATAATTATATAGAAGCGAGACTGGTAGTGTATTATACTAGGAAAAGGGATTGGTCAATAGATGCTCTGATTATGTGTTATTATATGTAAAAATCTCCTCCGCAGAACACAGAGTTTATTTATATTGCTATCAGTGATCCTGCCCCTGACCAGATGAGAGTAAGAGAGAGGCGGGAGAATCAAGATATTGTAAAGTAGCAACTTGATTTGAAAAGGAAGAAGAAAATAAATCTTAGTGATTATTCCGATTATCTTGCAGACAGTTTTTCTTAGCTGATCTATGTGTTCATTCCATTTGAGGTGAGATGTGAAATGCACTTCAAGAAATATTTAACAGATGAACTTATACTCAATGCTGGTGTTTTTAATTTTGACAAGTGGACGATCTGTAGGTATTTTCTTACTAATTTTGCATAGTAGTAGACATTTTGTTTTGTTGCCATCAAAAGGGTTGGGGAAACACTGCTTTACAATGCAAATGCATACACTTTCAAAATGAACAAAACATAAAACATAGACTAAGTTCTTACAAAAATTATCCAAACTTATTTTGCTGTCCATTGAAAAATGATCACTCAATGTGAAAATATAATATTGTGATTCATTAATGTGTATTATTGATTTTAAACTAGGCCAGATAGTCGAGAGTCTACTAGCAAATAGTATTAATTTAAAAAAGGATGTTTGATGCAAAAGTGAGATCAATACGAGCATTATGCTCCAAATTCAAAAGAGTCTATCACAGAAACTTTCAAAAGCATGCAGTTGAATAACATCTGTTATAACTTGAGTGTAACCTCATACATAATATTCATGGTGTTTTGTTATTTTTTTCTCCCCGTCCTCGATATCTTTCAGACCTGTTGCGACGTTCTAGAAGCTCTTCGCAATGGTGAACTTGGCGCCTGTGATAAAGAAGTGTCCTCTTTCTTAGACAAGTGTCACAAATTTTTCCCTTACGCTACTGTTTTTCGATTGCCTCTAAAGAACAGTTTTGGTTCTACGCAGTTGCCTCCAAACCAGAGCAGCCCAAAGACTATGACGGAAAACGCCATTGTTGCCAATCACGTGCACAACCTATCAAAAGAGGAATAACCTATACAAGACGCTGGTTTAGTAGTTTGAAATTGTGCATGCGTGTACATGTTTTTTTTCTGTGTGTGTGTGCGCGTGTTACTCCATCTTTAAAAAGGCGTTGTGTTGTTTTTCCTCCTCCCCACTTTTTTTTCATCCGTTATTTTAATTTTTGTGCCCAGAAGCTGAGAAAAAAAATAAGAGAAACGAGGAATGCGTGAAGATTTCCGTGTCTCTTCCTTTTTTTTTTCACCGAATCCATTCTTCTGTTTGAACAGCCAAATTTTGAACCGAGTGATGATGATGATTGTTGTTAATGTGGTGCACAAGTTAATTAAGTTAATAATAAATTGAGAGTAAGTTGCAGTTGTTTGTTAATAGTGCTATTAAAAAAATTCCTTTGTTGCATCAGAAAACTAAGCTCTGAGGATCGATGATGGAGTATAAAGACGTGCGTGTGTGGTTTCTTCCCCCTTCCACGTATTCCCCTTGACCCTTTGTCACAACTCTGGAGGCAACGGTCGATACAGACTTGTGTAAAGTTAGAGAAAAAAAAATTTCTGGACTCTGGCGCAGAGTTTCTATCAAGTAGTTATCGGAACAATTTTGTATACTATAATGAACAGTAAAAATGAATTCAAAGAGAAACTCTTCACGTACTCGAGGGGTTTTTTTAAATAATGACTGCTCTGTTTTAAGGAGCACCAGCTTTTTTGCTTCCAAGCAATTACGTTTCCTATTCATTGTATTTAAGAAGGAAAAAAAACGGAATTGAAAAAATGCTGCAAATTAATCGCATAAAAATGTAAAATTATGAGAGATTATGTAATTTCATAATGTAATAATAATGTTATATTATACTCTCTATCGTTACTCTAACCTCCTTTTTCCTAGTCGGCACCCCCACTTCTTGTAACAGCATTGAGAAATTCTGATCCAACAAAAGCGATTCTTTCTTTTTTTTTCATCCTTCTTTTTTTTTACGCAGTCGAACCAAAAACGTCTATTTATAGTCAATTATCACCATGTAATCGCTTCATTAATACAGAAGGAGGAGACGAGGTTTCCTTCGAACAGAAATCGCTTGAAATACAATTTGGAAGAAGAAAAATTATCATCGAAATGTGACTTTTGGAAGAAGAGAAAAAAAAACAATAAAAAGAAGTATATTGAAAAAAAATTATTTGGAGTATTTTTATTCGCATTTGATTTTTGTTTGTGCAGGGTTCTTGGTAGGGATGGGATGACAGATATATAGTGATTTGGCCGAATACCAATTTTCTTAAACTTCATCACAATTACAAATAAAATTTTGTTTTTAATTGAAAATGAAATTACTGGTAGTTTTAAATGATTGATATGAGTTTTATAATTATGAAATTTATTATTTAAATTGGATATGACAATCAAATTTAACGATGATCTGCCACTGCAATTTGCCCTTGAACTGCAATATATCTTCAGGCAGCACTGCTCAGACATACAATTTCATGGCGAGCTGGACTCATCATTTCAGTTCAAGAGGTTATATTACAGCATTCACGTTAATATTAGAGAGATACCTCGGCTATAATGAAGATGATTCAATCTGGAATCGCTTTCGTTAGCCGAAACATGATTTCTTGTAGGTTTCTATAAAAATCGTTCGATTCATTCCAACTTCTGCCCAAAATTTAAAGATTTTTTAAACACCAAGGAATGCTATAAAAATTATTGAAAAACTGATTTACGAACAGCTTCAAAATTGAATAAATGAGAAGCTACGGGAAGATGAGAGCGAGATGCTAAAGATCTTTTTATTTTTCTGATATGTAAACAACCAACACCAGCTTTGGTTTACTAAAGCTCGTGTTGACACAACCCAATCGATTTTTTAAATGTCCCCATCCATTTGGATTTTAGTCAGTTCATTTCTGTGTGTGATACCTGCAGATTGAAAAGATAAGCTCCCAGAATGTCCAGACTGTTCAGCTTGATGTTGAGTCTTGCTCTGAAAGAACGTTTGCTGTGAAAATGTAGGCTCACCTTTTTTTTTCAATTCATTTTCTATTTTGGCCGAATCTTTCATTTTACATGAAATGGTTCAAAGAATTTTAAGAAGAGAAGTGTAGGTACATCTGGAAAAAAAATCTGAGATAATCGGGTTCCAGTGACAATGATTCTGATCATGATTGTCGTTAAAATCCAGCTCAGAAAGCATCTATTTTATGTTTGCGCGTGCATCCTTATCAGAAATTTTCGTTCGCAAAATTCATATTCATTAGCTGAGTTATTTGGTAGTCAAGGTATCTCAGTACTTACAGACATGGGCCCCCACAAGGGGTGGGCTGACAAGGCTCCAGCCCTGGGGCCCGGGATGATTTTCATGATTTTTTTTTGTTTTTTCACGCTATAAATTCATCATAAAGGGCCCCGTGAAAGTCTGGCCGGGGGCCCGTAAAATATCCCAACCTAGGGGCCATGCTTACAGAATCAATTTTTTTTTTCCAGCACTTGTTATAATTTTTACATGTAATTAAAAAAAAATGTCGGCCATTATTTGCTCTCATTAACTCATAAAATTTACGGCTTTTTAGTTCTCTGGCTGTTGTTTGCCCCCTTTTAGTAGTTCAATACTTTTCTTGTCTAAGAACATTCTTCAATTAGTGAACTTGTGCCATTCATGCTCACATCCGCATTATTGCAGTAGGATTCTATTTTCAGAGTTTCATGTTTTACGTATTCTAGAAATTCACCCTAACCTCTTGCACAGAAAGAGATAAGCACAACACATTAAAATATATCGATAAATTTTTAATTTACGCAAAAAGTAATATTTTTTAATTAGTTTGTTTTGCTTAGATTTACACAGATATTCGGTTGAATAGCGAATAGCAGTAGAATATTCGTCCCATCTCTAGTTCTTGGGATTATAATGTTATCGATGTTTAATGTTGATTTACTGGTTTAAGATATAGATTTTAAAAAAAAAATACCTCTGAGATGTTTTTGGATTAACTGTTAGGTTTACAACGTGATAGTTGTTTAGTTTGTACAATGATTTCGGACCTGACAAATTTGCTTCATAGACTTAATGATCTTACTCTGACAGTGCTTGTGCTGGAATTGAAACTATACAAAGACAACTGGCTGAGTGGGTCCTGGTTCCAATTATAGCTGGGGCTGTTCTGAATTGTTAAGACATTCATTGAAAATTTGCCGGAAGAAAAAATTTACAGACAACTGTTTGACATATGTGGAAGAGGAGTGAGTTACCAATCTAATCAAGTGAGAGAGCAACCGACCGAGAACTAATGTGTGAGAAGTTGATGCAATTTGCTTGCGCGCTCATTCGATCACTTTCTCACTTAGCCAGCACCTTCTATAGCAGAAAGCCTCTGCACGAACCTAGTGACGTCACCGAAGCTTCCCATTTCAGCTATAGTTATTGGATATAATGCAAAAAAAAGGGGGTAAAGATATTTCGAATACGTCACAGACTGCTATATCCAATGGCTACAAGTGAAATGGATGAATTCAGTGATGCCAAAGTTTCGTGCTGAGGCTTTCTGCTATAGGTGGTGTTGGCTTAGCTCACTCACTTGATTATTCACTTCCATGCTCACGCTCTCTTTCAATCACTTCCTTGGTTGCTCATTCAATCACTTGCTCGCTTATGCTGCCTCATTCAATCACTTCCTTGGTTGTTCATTCAATCACTTGCTCACTCTCTCTCATTCCATCATTTGCTCATTCACTTTCTTCATTCAATCACTATCCCACTTCTCTCACTCATTTAATCACTCTCGCTCATTCACTTTCTTGCTGCTTATTCAATCACACTCTCACTTGCTAACTCACTTCACTCAATCGCTCACTCATTTAATCACTTGCTTACTCACCCTACCTTGCTCTTGTTCAATCGCTAATTTGCTTGCTCATTCAATCACTTGCTCACTTCCTTGCTTGTATCACTTGTTCACTCATTTCCTCGCTTGCTTGTTTAATCACTAGCTAAACCGCTTGCTTGCTGACTGACTTGCTCAGTAATTCACTTTCCTGCGTCATCTACTCGCTTCAACTCTGTCTGTGGTGGGAATGTTGTCCAATGAATTTTCAGTCTGTGAATTATTGTTGTGAACTTCGCATACTCAGATTTAAAATGTAGGTTCTGGGTTTTCATCAGCCTGTCAGAATGCCTAAAGTATCACAATTTGCTGCTGTTTTAATATAGTGAATATTGGTATGAATTTAACCTGGCGTTCATCAAGAGCTTTGCTGCATACTCCCTTCATTGTTATTAAATGTTTTGTTTTACCTTGAAATGTTTTAGAAATGAAATTTTCATTCGATAGAATTTGAAAAATGGGCATGTTCACTGATATTTGCGATGGGTATGTTACAGTTTCATGTATCGTGGGGTTTATTTGTGGTTTTTTAAAGTCCAAGTCCATAATAATTACATCAGGATGTTTGTGATGCAGCGCTACAGTTGTTTGAAGTTATCTGCTGAGAGAGGTGGTACTGGAAATGTCGCAAACTGACGTGGTTGTCTTCAATGAACACAGTTAGGAAAATGTGTAGGATGCTCGAAGCGAGGATCGTCCACATGAGCATATTGTTCAGGAATTCCGCACTCAAGTGATGTCCAGGATTTTCCAAGTCATATCGTTCGAACAGGAAAATGAGTATCGCAATTGTCACCTGTGGAGATAATTCAAGAAAAGGTTTGTTTTTTTTCTCAGATGCCGAAAAAGATTTAACAGATACATTTACATCATTTCGGTCAAATTTTCTGAAAAACGTATACCATAAGTGTGTATGATTGAAATCACAAAATTTAAATTTCATTTTTCCTTTGTATTAACTTTAGTGATATTTTGAAGTAAAAGTAGCATAATATAGTATGCATGTTATTGAAATGCTGTAAAGTTCTTGATTAAAAGAAATGTAGGCGATCTGATAAATGTAGACTTGCACCTCTCACTTAGATGCAGTGCATAAAGATAGCTGTTCATTCAAGTATTACGTAAGCAGATTTTTAGCTATTTTTGGCCCCCTTTCCCCCCCCCCCTTGTCAGCAAAATTTCGTCATCAGCTCTGCCCCTCTGAATCCTAACTCATATTTTCATGAGGGGTGATTGATTACGTAAGCATTATCCAAACCCACCCTCCCCCTTTATCAAAAGTCAGCAAATCTGAAACCCCCAAATCGATGATGACGTAATAGTTGAACGGCCCCTAAGCAGTCAGTTAATTTTAAAAATCGGATTTTTTTTTAATTAAAAATATTTCATACCCTGCTAGGTAGGGTACCATGTGTAGCCTCCCACATCCTGCAGCTGGGCTCTCTCCATAATGAAATTAAGCGTGAAAAACAAAATGGAAAAGAATCATCTCTGGCCCTGTGGGGCTCTTAAGATGGCCCTGAGGATATTAGACCCGGACTCTCCTGGGATGTGTGTCCTTTGCTGGGGTAGAGACCATGGCCCTGAGGCTGACCTGTGAGAGCCATTATTTGCGCACTTGGTTCGTCCATTGACCTATGGGCTGCCTTAGTGAGTTTATAGGCCCGAGGCTCGAATATTTTTGGGAACTCCCGTTGATCCCAATTTATACCTTGAAAATATTAGGGAAATTTATTTTCCCCCATTACAGCTGAGAAAATGATGATACACTCACCTCGAGAGTTATGGAGACGGCTATCATAGACACCACGGCGTAGTAGAAAGGATGTAGCGCCGGACCTAACCTCAGGACCTTGGTGAGGTGAGCCGCGTTCACGACCACCATCGACACGTCCAGTAGACCCTGGGTCAGGCTCTTCATACGGATGTACCTGCAGAAATTCAGCCTGCGGCACAGGTTGTGCAGCGTGTCGTGAACCCGGTTGTTGTAGTCCATGTGTCACAGAATATCAAATCTAAGTGGGAGTGAGTTGTTATGAAATCGGTGCCGCAGCTGGGGAAGGTCCACGTTGTGCCCCGGGCTGCTGGACCAGGAAGGGCGCTAGGTTTACTCTTTTCCCGTTCAAAATTACATTCACTTGGGTGGCCCGCAAAATGAATACTGGCCCGCGGGTGGAAGAGTGAGTTTTCGTTTCTCCAGCTTCTGCCCTATATGAAAACCACGATTATGAAGCATAGTGTTGTTTCAAGGGCCGCATGATCCACTTTCTCCAAAGGCCATCAATCCGCGCTCTTCAACTGTTGCAACGAACCTCCTTGTGTGTTTTGGGGTCGCCCCCGTTCCTCTCTCTCTCTCTCTACCTTCAACCAATATCGTAAATACTTTGATATTGGTTATTTTGGCGCTCGTGTTTCGGTCTCTTAGCAACGCCGTGTCGATGGCAACGCGAAACCCTCATAGGGTTTAGAAGACCCTTCGCAGGTGTTGTATCTACCATGTGTGTTTATTTTCTTCTATCCCCGTTCACTAGAATGACAGAAATATGGCGGTATCGACGCCCCCTATACCCACAGTCTGTTTCATGAGCTTAGGCAGAGTAAGAAAATTGCAACAAACAGAAAACTAGCTGACGCAGCAAAAAAAAAAATATATATCTCAAATTGCATCCTTGCATTTATTCAGTGCCGTAACTAAGGCAGGTGCAACAAGTGTCGGGTCCCACTTGGAAGGCGGGGGCCCAGAAGGGGCCTAAATGCAAATTCTTGCACAGGAATGGCTAGTTACGGCACTGCATTTACTGTACTAAATTAATGCATTTTCACCTCTGCCTCAAAGTAATTTTCGGAAAACTCTCTCTGGAATACCAGACTCGATGATAGTAAACGCGGAAATTCCTTATTTTCGTTCCTGGCTTTTCTACGGAGGTGAAAGAAATTGATAAGGAAGGCTCATATTTTCGTATATTTCAGCCCATCGCGTTGATGGATCTCGTCAATCAAAAGCGCAGATGCCATGATTGACTAACGGATGTATAGCTTCAAGGCCGTAGCGGGTCTGGTCCCCCCCCCCCCCCCGAAATGTAAGAAAATGACCGGAAAAAGATGGCCAAATCTTGTTCTATCACTTTGGTCAAGTGCCAAAGGCCCGATTACCAAACAATTAAATACATATTTCAGGTGCGTAGCCAGAAATATCGTTCGGGAGGGCTTGTTCAGCAAGAAGCGGCTATAGACAACACCTGCTGTATCTGGTGTTGCTATGGATCGGGGCACGGAGCAATAAGTAGCCTAAAGTGCATGCGCGGATCAAGCTACTCTGTATCTCGTGACTTATTCGTGCCATTGATATATCTCAGGGGCTGCCAACGGCGATTTTGTGCGGCCCGCGACAAGATAAAAAAAATATATATTTTTAATATAATAGTTTCAATTGACGGAATTGCGGCTAATGTAGGGAAAGATATATATTTCTGATTTGACGAAAACAATTTGTATTTTCAACACACAAATACAAAACCTATTTAAATATACAGTTCGCACGATTGATTTCATAAGCCTACTGCGGGAGTTGGAAGTAGCAGTACTAGCAGATTCTCTATATAGCCCAATCATCGGAGGTCAATGATGGGAATCTCGACGAGCAAAATTTCCCTTTTAAGTAAGTGAAACTAAAAAAAAACACTTCGCCGAGCTGCGAGAAACTGATATCATCAAATCTAGGGCTAAAAAACCCAAACAAAAAAATCTCAAAAGTTCGCCACGTGGAGAAAAAGATGCATCAACACCACATTTCTATCGCGAAGTGCTTGGGGAAAGTTTAAGAACGCCCTAGACCACTAGACTACAGAGGCACAGAATCTCTCGATCTTTCCTTGGAGCTCGTGTACACTGAAAGGGACCGTACATGGACGGCCAGACCAGACTCGGGACAAGCTCGCAACTGCTGACGTTGCCACCAGATGGCGACTTATACAAGGATGACGTCACTCTCCGCTACCATACGAAGGTTTTTAACAACTGGCTGTCGCGAAGATATATTTTGGAAAGAGAGAAAATTCAACTGCCCCTGCGGGGAATCGAACCCACGTCCTTTCACTTTCCGGGTGAACGCACTAGACTACATTCATTCGTTCTGTTTGGCTCCGTGTGAGCAAAGCCGGAAAACTGAACTGGATGTTGAAATGGAAAGTTCAGTTCTTTTCCCGGTATGTAAGGAGCTACCTAAAATAAAGAATCTGAAAAAGTAGCAGACGACAAAGCATGGAGGTTTTATGCGGTGGAGACGACGACGCGGCAAAGAGATCATATTATTCCGAGTTGTCTTTTCCTGGCATTTATCGCTTTTTCCATTCACTATGCGCTTACCATACGTCCCGTATTTCCCGGGACAGTCCCGGTATTTTCTGTATTTTTGGCCGTCCCGGCTTTTCCCGTATTTTACGCGAAGCCTAGTTGAATTTTTATTCTTTATTGAAGTCAAAGATTGAAATTATTTTTCAACTAATAAACTATATTATGATAATTGCAACCATAAATGAGAATATTAATCTCCCACATTTGCCTTGGTGAACGCTTTTCTCGTGAAATTCATTTTAATCCACTGCAATTTGCAGTTACGCATCATTTCCAGCCATGTGATTTTTCCTTAATATTAACAATATTGGGCAACTTTGCTCGGTTTTGGCGTCATTTTTGGCGATAATTGGCGATGTCCCGTATTTGGAATCTCAATATCCCGTATTTCTCTCGAGGAAATATGGTCAGCCTACGCTTACCTAATGCTTCTCCACGTGAATTTTTCGAAATTGCGAGGCCTATCTTAAATTCCAAATGCATGTTAAATGCTAAATAATGTTACAGGAAGTTAAACCACATCCACATGAAGAAGCTCTCACTTGAATATTTAAATAATCAAAAATATCATATCATATAATGTGGCTGTGATCACGGTATTCGTAAGTTCTACCTGATCATCTTCATCCATCGTTACGAAAGCTATGAGCTTTAAAAAAAAGCATTTCTCTGAATGCCAGATAAATGAAAAATTATCACTATTATTCTCCCGCGCGTTGTGCGTCTGTCTCTCTCCGTGGATTTGAGTAGACTGAAGCGCGCATGCGCTAACTGCGCTCACCTCCGTAAAAATTATCCAATGAGCGTCTACTTACCACTAATACGTGTGGACACTTTCAAGAAGAATCGGTAAGTTAAAATTAAGTTGCCCACTAAAGCACTTGTCTCGTGTAAACGGGCCTTTAGTTGTGTTCTTGGGCACCTTTTCCTTATAAAAAGTTAAATTATTTTATTTCGATAACTAACTATACAGCCCCCTCCTTGCAACAACATGAATAACGCAGCTGGGAAAATTCCTGACCTCGCACATTTTTATTCCTCAGGGGTCATTCAAGTATTACGGGGGTTCGGATTTGCTGACTTCTGATGACAAGGGGGGGGAGGGGTTTTGAAGGTTGCTTACGTCATCAACCACCCTTTTTGAACATATGAAATATTCCAAGCTGCTGACGAAGGGGGGGGGGGTGGTCAGTGTTTTGCTGACGTTTGTTGACAAGGGGGGAAGGTCAAAAATGGCTAAAAATCTGCTTACGTAATACTTGAATGGCCCCTCAAGAATGACTTTAATATACATACGAAGGTATTTTAATAATTATCTGATGAGAAGATGAATTTAAGAAAGAGAGAGAGAAAATTTTGAACTGCTCTTGCTGGGAATCGAACGCACGCCCTCTCTCTTGCTGGGCGAGCACCCCAGCCCAGTGGTGCGCAAACCGCGGATCGCGCTCAATCAAATGGGGGGGGGGGGTCGCGAGAGATTGTCCAAAATAAAAACTTCCAAATAAGAAATTAATTTCTATTTCAAAATACACTCATTGCCATAAAAATTTGCGCACCAAGAAATAATTGTGGGATCGAAACGAAAGTTGGCCTGAAGGTACATGTCGGGCAGATATGCAAATGATTAGAAATGCAGCGTGATTGCGCATTGCGTAATGCCACTAGAGGGCGTTGAACTTCGTTCTCCTTGGAGTATAAAACAGGTAAGCAGAGCTTGCTGGAGTGTATTTAATCGTTTGCGAAGGAAATGCTGAGGTAGACATGCCGTTACGCCGCCGTCGAAGACCATATGAGCAGTTGTCAGAGTTCGATAGGGGAAGAATCATCGGGATGATGGAAGCTGGGTGGTCAGCTCGGCGAGTAGCTCGTCAACTAGGCCGTTCTGATTTTACTGTGAGGAGGTGTTGGGACCAGTGGACAAAAGAGACGTCATTTACACGGCGACCAGGTTCAGGACGTCCTCGACAGACCAGTCGTCGAGAAGACCGTCACATCATCCGAAACGCACGCGTAGAGCCAACTGCCTCATTGGCCGCTATCCAGACACAGGCAGCAGCTTCACTACGGGTCCCTGTATCTTCCCGAACCATCGCAAGGCGCCTGGCTGAAGGGATCTGGTATCGCGGCGCCCATTACGTGTGCTGCCAATGGCACCCACCCACCAACGCCTCCTTTTGGAGTGGTGTCGAGCACGACGGGATCGGACTGCAACGGAATGGAACCAGGTCGTCTTCAGCGACGAATCGAGATTCAACTTGAGCAGTGATGACAATCGTGTTCGTGTGTGGAGGCCCCGTGGTGAACGCTTCAATCCTGCCTTCGCTTTACAGCGACGCACCGCTCCCACAGCTGGTGTCATGGTATGGGGTGCCATTGCTTACGATACACGGTCACCCCTAATATTGATCCATGGCACAATGACAGCCCAGCGGTACGTCCATAACATCCTTCAGCCACAAGTGTTGCCACTCATGGCAGGGCTCCCAGGAGCCATTTTTCAACAAGACAATGCTAGGCCACACACCGCAAGGATGTCACAAGACTGCCTCCGCCACATTACCACCCTTCCCTGGCCTGCTCTATCCCCAGATTTGTCACCAATCGATCATATCTGGGATCATTTGGGACGGCAAGTTGGACACCCTACGAGGTTGGTCGAACTAGAGGCGCATTTACAGCAACTGTGGAACGAGATGTCATCATACGGAACTTGTATGCCTCAATGCCCGCTCGTATTGCATCGTGCATTCGCGCCCAAAAGAGTACTAAAACTTCTGTTCATCTGTACTTTTTTCTGCAATAAATGATCCTTTTTCTTGGATTTTCTAATCACTTACTTATATCAACGTAGTACTTACATGTGTAAAATTTCGTTTCATTTTGACGACTTCTTCTGGGTGCGCAAATTTTTATGGCAATGAGTGTATATCAAAGAATACCTTTTATTCAGCTGAGCTAATTACCATGTATCATACAATGTAATTCTATTTGAACAATAATCAATTTATCGGCTCCGTCGTGCTAGACTCCCGAATGTGCAATGTTCTTGCAAAAAAAGAGCGTGGGAAATGCCGTTTGAATGTTTACTCTGTACACACTTGTACTATGGACGTTATTTTCATAAAATGTTTTGTAACGTGTGTTTATAACTAGGGATACGTTTCAGGCACAACTTAGACAGCAAAATAAAGTATCCAAACAGTTGAATGGGGGGGGGGAGAAATGTGTTAATGGTCGGTTTTAAGTGTAGAATCATTTTGGAATCGAGCTGATTTGCTGAGATATTAGAATTCGATAAACGGAGGAAAGTTGCGAAAAAAAAACCCCATTAAATGCGGGGGGGGGGGCCGCTGTGGTGGTCGAGTGGTTATAGTGACGGACTCGCGATGCGAGGATCCGGGTTCGAACCCCACAGTGGTGGTCGGCTGAAGTTGGTTTTCTGTGGTTCCCAACTTCAAGGCGCAAATGCGAGCAGGTTTCACTACACGTACACGCACATTCCCGCATGTACCGATTCGTTGGGGGCGTTCCGCGAGGGGGGGGGGGTTGCATGTGTGGTGCAGTAGTAGCAGTAGTAGGTAGGGCCTCCAAAAAATGGCTCGGGGATCCATGATGTTCTTAAGTCAGCCACCTCGTTGGGCAATTTGCCTGTTGTGGCGTAGTATTTGTATAAAACCGTTCTACCATTTAATTTACCACACTGTTCAAACCCCGACTTAATTAACTCTGCAGCCTTGATTAGAATCGTACCTTGATTACTGCAAGAGCAAAACAGATATTGGTGGACAAAAGGAAGAGCATCAACATTTTTCAGCCCTTTCAGAGGCCAAAAAAGAAAACAGATCAATCGATTGCATTTACTGATGAAAATTCAAGACCCTAATCATATTTTGTTAATTGCGATTTTTTATTTTAGACGTAATAGATCCCGGCGTAACGACGGGCTCGCAAAGGACGCTCAAGACGAAGATTATCAAGTCATCTACCATTTTTGATTTCTATTGACGATTAAGATTTTTCATATACATCCGGGTGATTACGATTTATTTATTTAAGTTGGCTGGATTTTCCAGGAGTATCAGAGCTTCGGGAACGCTCTGATGTGTGTATCGGATGGGGAGCGGAGCGCGTCTGGAAATAAAATTTAAAAAAAAAAAAAGCCTGATTGTGCGGTCCCTAAAACATGGTTATTAATGCTCCTTAACATTGATAGCTATCATTAGGGGCCGTTCAAGTATTATGTCATCATCGATGGGGGGTTTCCGATTTGCTGACTTTTGATGACAAGGGGGGGGGGGAGTTTGGATAATGCTTACGTCATCAACCACCCTTTATGAAAATATGAGTTAGGATTCAGAGGCGCAGAGCTGATGACGAAATTTTGCTGACAAGAGGCTGGTGGTCAAAAATGACTAAAAATTTGCTTAAGTAATACTTGAACGGCCCCTTATTAGTATGTTTTCCAAAAAAAGGGAAAGGGGCCGTTAAAGTATTACGTAAGCAAATTTTTAGTCATTTTTGACTCCCCCCCCGTCAGCAAAATTTCGTCATCAGCTCTGCCCCTCTGAATCCTAACTCATATTTTCATAAGGGGGGGTTGATGACGTAAGCATCACTTGTTGCTTTTTTAGGTTATAAACGAACTACAGAAGGGCATGTGAAAAAGTCTGACCAGGGGCCATGCCCACAACAATTAACGTTATTTTCTGCATGCTCTAAATTTACTATAGTCCGTTTCAGGTTAACTTTGCAGTGAAGAGGAAGCTACGAGGGAACCGCATCACTCGTTGCTATGACAACGAAAGCCTCTTAACGAATGTATCGATGCGCGGCCTCGGTAAGGTATGGCCGATTCTCGCCAATCTCGCAGAAAAAAATATTTTTTACGTGTAGAGTAATGCTTGTAGAAAAAATTGCAGTCAGTTAGTAACAATTAGCTAATGAAAAAAAAACCATTGTCGATACATGCAGTTTTTGAAAAAAAAATTCATTTTTTTTTAAATTTAAAAGTATCTTAGTAAGTCCTATTAACCCGGTTTTGACGTTTGAATTTGGGAATAGCCCCAAATAATAATAATAAAAATGATAAGGAAAAATTCAGAATTCTTTTACTCACTTTTCTTGCCGAAATTTCCGTCGCTCACCCACCCGAACGCGTATACGTCGATGCCACTTGTTATCACTACAGTTTTAGTCATTTTTTACGGATTTCCATTCTATGGAATCTTCACTTGAAGTTGTAGAACTATCGGATTTTCTATTACTTATTAATTGTTGTTGCTCCAACATGTGTTCCATCAGGCCATCTGCAATCCAAAATTCCTCCTCTTTTCAATAACGTGCTTTATAAATTATTGCCAAAAAGAACGGAGAACGTTTTAGCGTGTCTATCTCTGGTGAAAAGAAAGATGCAACTGTCACAGAAGAAAAAACTACACTGCAAGCCTAAACCATTGTGGGTCTCTCTCTTGCTTATTTATATTTATCTGGAGAGACACCGAAGGGGCATCTGGAGGAACAGCCTCTGCTGTGGGGGAGAAGATGGCGTTGGTGCAAAAGAGACATTACTTATGTCAACACCCTCCGTTATCGGCTATTGGAATTCAGAAACCACCCCTATCCTACGAACACGGCAAGAAATAGATAATTTTAAAAAAAGGGTGGGGGGGGGGGGTTTGCCTGGAACAGTAACCTACACCCATAAAGAGAGCCTCTCACAACGGTATCGGCGCTGTCGTGAAAGAGGGACACTTCCTGCAATCTATGAGTGAATATCTGAATTCGTTGGAGACTATTTTCGGGAGAAAAAAAACCTGATTGAATATTCGTCTGGGTGTGTGGGCCTTTAACTACATGAAAAACTGAATGAAAAATTGTATCTATTGGAAAATTCAACAAAATGACGATATATAATTGTGCAACCAAAAAAAAAAAGCACGACAGTGATATTGGTGGGGAAAATTTCTTGGAAATCGCGCCAAAATGTTCTTGAGCTCGCCATGGATTTTTGATAATGGTAGCCAATATTTTTTCTAATTTAAAAAATTTTAAACGAATATACATTGGTATTTTTGCAGTATCTTTTTCGAAATCATAAAAAAATTTGAAATATTCTATATAAATGATCATCAGAAACCTCCGACGTATGGGAACTATATTTTGCGGCGAAGGAATACACTCTCTACCTTTCTCTTCACTGCAAAGTTAACCTGAAACAAACTATAAGATGAATTCGGCAAATCTGATAGACCAAACTAGTATTATTATTTCAACGTTTACGGATCACTTCGATTGTCAGATAATCATTACCTGGACAATATTTCTAAATACTTAAAATTAATAAATAAGAGCCACTCAGAACGAGTTACCTCCCGTCGGACGTTCCTTAGAACACCCGGCGCGATCATCAATGGCAAGAACCTGTAAGGTTACGAGCCGGCTTCACGCTCAGGAGGCAACCCCTCACGTCATCATCGCGGTTTGGGTTGCGAGAGTTCGAAGACACGAACTCGTAAATCATACTATAGAAATGATCCTATGAAGTATGATCTTAACAAAACGTAAGTCAAAATATTATATATAAAACAATAACTTTATCAAATATCAACAGTTATTTTATTATAGTGTTTTGGACTTTTTTCAGAGATATTAAAAATTTTATTCATTCGAATATCATATCTATGTGATTTATTATCATTTTATGTATGACGGATCATATATGTTACAGTACTGTTCTTCCTATGTAGATGATCGCCGGGTTAAATCGGGTGCATGAATCAATTTAAATCGATAGATGGCGCAACTAACATCATGAAATTAGGTTTGTTAGGTTCAAAAATTTTAATCGATGCTTTAAACTAGGTTAATTCCGGCCAGAATGATCAAATTTATTTCTCGCATCATTTTTTCGTCGAACCTAAGTGATTACTGAAAAGTTAAACTGTGATTTCCCTTACCACTTCACGTTTTGTTTTCTTTTTTTTTCGAAAATGACGATCGCTAGATGGCGACACTTATGAGATGTGGACTAAGTTTTTCTGAAGTAATGCATGTAGTGTATAAGTCGATCAAGTATTATGTAAGCAGAATTAGTCATTTTTGACCCTCCTCGTCAACGAAATTAGGTAAGCTGAATCAAAGCCCCTTACACTGGTGTGGGGGGGGGGGGATCTCACCCAGAGAGACTTCGGCTGCTCCCTCAGATAAAATTAAAATCCCTCAGAGTAAAATTGAATAATTTAGTAAAAAAAGTTTTTGTCGCAAATCTACTGTCCTTACAGCATTAGTCTTGCACTACACATAACAAGTATTGCACAGAAATAAATTTCACGGTCGGTTCACAACACGTACACGTACATTCCAACATGTATCAATTCGTTAGAAGTTCCGCAGGGGAATATGAACGAGGTGCATGTGTGGTTTAGTAGGATTAGTCTTGCATCAAGAACAAGGGCGTAGCGGGGGGGGGGGGGACTTGGGGGTCTGGTTCCCCCCCCCTCCCGAAACGTGAGAAAATGACCGAAAAAAGGGAAAAAGATGGCCAAATCCTTTGTTCTGTCACTTTGGTCCCCCCCCCCGAAATGAAAGTGGTCCCCCCCCCCGAACGAAATTTCTGGTACGCCCCTGATCAAGAATCAAGTCAAATGAAATAAAAGCGCGCGTTAATTACGGTACCTAACATGGAGGGAGGAGTTTTACAGAAATTTTTAAGATATTAAATATTTAAGTTGGATTCTCCTGCCCCCATTCACAATTGAAGATATCTGACTATTTCATAATGCCCCATAGTGTGCCATATGGCGGTGTGACCACAGACGTGATGATAATTATGATCACAATCAACAACCACTCTGAGTACGACTGCGATTGATCTCACTCGTTTTTTGGCATGATATTTTTTACCCGCACAATCCATTCAAATCTATTGCGATTAGCAATAGGACTCCGATTCCCACCATTAGCTACAATTATCAACTTCACTTCGGCACGCGTTTGTGCCCGTGTTATTATCAGGATCATACGA
Organism: Pholcus phalangioides; assembly: GCF_987345545.1. NCBI lineage: Eukaryota > Metazoa > Arthropoda > Arachnida > Araneae > Pholcidae > Pholcus > Pholcus phalangioides. Next base: position 6,767,375 of record NW_028301613.1, on the reverse strand, counting down.
GCGTCCGTTTCTTGCTAGAGCCCGGAAGTTTAGGCACTAAAATAGGCACAAAGAAAAGGCATTTGTCATTTTTGGAAGAAAACATAACTAAAAACAAAGATATTAAGGGGGTCCAAAAACTAGCTCAAAAATTGGTTCCACTGAAACCGAGACGCATATTTTAAAAATAAAATACTTGAATGAAATGCATTGGATCCCGCTTATAACATTTTAGCAAAAAAAAGAGCAATAAGTACCTCATCCAAAAAAGTACAAATTACCAGGGGGGCCCAACCATTTATAATTCATAAAAAGTTATCAAAAGTAAAAATAAACAGACATCTGAAGTAAGAAATTTTTATATTAGCAAATTCCATAGCCCCGGATGGGCCCCTAGTTTGAACTCGTAAAATGGGTATGTCCTAGGCTGACCAGAAACTCAAGAAAAATACGTGAAATTGGGATTCTAAATACGGAAAATCACCAATAATCGCCAAGAACAACGCCAAAACTGTACGAAGTTGCCAAATATTGCTGAAATTACGGAAAATCACAGTGGCGGAAAACGTTGTGTTACTGCAAATTGCAGTGGATTAAAGTGAAATCCACGAAATAAACGTTCAACAAGACAAATGTGGGAGATTAATGTTCTTATATAGTTGTAATTATCATATAATTTACGAGTTGAAAAATAATTTCAATCTTTGTGTGTGTGACTTCAATAAAGAATAAAAATCCAAGTAGACGCCATGTAAAAAACGGAAAAACCGGGAGTGTCCCGGGAAATACGGGATGTATGGTCACCCTAGGTAAGCGCATTGTCAATGGAAAAAGCGATAAATGCCAGGGAAAGACAACTCGGAATGATATGATCTCTTTGCCGCGTCGTCGTCTCTACTGCATAAAACTTCCATGCTCTGTCGTCTGCTACTTTTTCAAAGATACTTTGCTTTGGGCAGCTCCTTTCATACCAGGAAAAGAGCTAAACTTGCCATTTCAACATCCAGTTCAGTTTGCCGGCTTTGTCCACGTGGAACCGTACAGAACATATGATTCTTCTTCTTCGACTTGTCGTCTGCTGCATTTTCAGAGGCCCTATGTTTTGCCAACATAACATCTGCCAAAAAACTCGCCAAGAAATTTTTCGAGAAGCTATCTGAAGCCGGGTTTTCCTAGGATTAGACTTTTTGCGCTGCGTGTGAACCGAACTGGATCATTTCGTCATTGCTTACTGTCATACACTAAGCAATATATTATGGTGCTTCGCTTATTGCGATACATTGCGTATTGTGGTGCATGACGTTTTATGCTGTATTACGGGGCACTGTAAATAGTGGTACATTGCTATTTTTGGTGCATTGCGTATTGTAATGCATCGCGTGCTGTATTGCTTATTCTAATACATTGCTTATTATGGTGCTTTGCTTATGTGATGCATCGCGTATTGTACTGTATTGCATATAGTTATATGTATTGTGGTGCGTTGCTAATTGTTATGCATTATAGTGTATCGCGTGCTGTATTTCAATGCAGTGCTTATTGCGTATTGTGGTGCATTGCGTATTGGGCTGTATTGCTTATTGTGGTGTACTGCAAATAGTTGTGCATTGCTGATTATAGTGCATCGCTTGCTTATTGTGTTTCAGTGGTTATGGCGTGTTGTGGTGCTTATTGCGATGTATAGTGCTTTATTGCGTATTGTTATGCATTACGTGATGTAGCGCATCGCGTACTGTATTGCTTATTATAATGCAGTACATATTGCGTATTGTGGTGCACTGCAATATGGTGAATGTGGTGCATTGCGTATTGTTATGCATCAATGCAATATGCGCATTGTATTGCGGTGCACCGCTGATTGAGATGCATTGCGTATTGTATGCATTACGTAGTACATCGTGTTCCGTATTGCTTATTATAATGCCGTGCCTACTGCTTATTGTGCTGTAGGCCTTATTGTGGTGCATTGCGTATTGTTATGCATAACGTATTGTAGTGCATTGCATTCCGTATTGTGGTACATTGCGTATTGTGCTGTATTGCTTAATCTAATGCAGTGGTTATAGCTATTGTGCTGTATTGCTTATTATAAATGCAGTGCTTATTCCTTATTGTGGTACATTGCGTATTGTGCTGTATTGCTTATTATAAATGCAGTGCTTATTCCTTATTGTGGTACATTGCGTATTGTGCTGTATTGCTTATTATAAATGCAGTGCTTATTCCTTATTGTGGTACATTGCGTATTGTGCTGTATAGCTTAATCTAATGCAGTGGTTATTGCTATTGTGCTGTATTGCTTATTGTGATGCACTGTATTGCGTATTGTGCTGTATTGCTTATTGTGGTGCACTGTATTGCGTATTGTGCTGTATTGCTTATTGTAATGCATTGCTATTGTGCTGTTATACTTATTGTGGTGCACTGCAAATACAATGCTGATTTTAGTGCATCGCATGCTGTATTGCTTATTATAATGCAGTCCGATGCAGTCTGTATTGCGTATTGTGGTAAATTGCTTATTGCGATGCTTCGCTGATTGCAGTGCATTGCTGACTTTGCTGTATGTTGATTTGTACTGTTATGCATTACGTTCTGTAGTGCATAACGTGCTGCATTGCTTATTGCAATGCAGTTCTTATTGCGTATTGTAGTGCATTGCGTATTATTGTGCTTTGCTTGATGTGATACATCGCGTTTGCGTATTGTGGTGGATTGCATATTATACTGTAGTGCATCGCGTGCTGTATTGCTTATCGCGGCGTACTGCAAATAGTGGTGCATTCCATATTGTAGTCACCGCACAACGCGTGCTGTAGTGCTTATTGCGTATTGCGGTTCATTGCGTATTATTGTGTTTTGTTCAATGCGATACATTGCGTACTGTGGTGCATCGCGTATTGTGCTGTATTGCGTATTGTGGTGCTTTCCTTATCATGGTAGTACATTAGTACACTACTCATTTTGCAGCATTGCTGATGTTGGTGCATTGCTTATTGCTGCATTGCATCTAGTGGTGCATTGCTTATTGCCGATGGTGGTACATTGCGTTTTGTGCTGTACTGCATAGTGGTGGATTGAGTATTGTGCTTTATTGCCGACTAGCTATATTACCCGGCGTTGCCCGGGTTTTCTTCAATGAGGCTTTTTGGATCACGTGATATCTCCCTCTTTCTTTGAGGGACATACAAACTGTGTCCAAGTTAACCAATATGACAACTTCTCGCGCGACTCATGAAATAAACAAATATAGATTTAAAGAAACGTAGAAGTGAACATTTTTTTCCTTTTTTAAAGGGCGCTAGGTAGTTAGTTCGATTTCCCCCCCACCCTCTCTTTTTAAACTTCAAGTTATCCATCTGCCTGTTTAAGCTTCCAAAAATGCTTAGTTAAAGCTGTGGAATTTTTTCGATGCACTTTATGGGCCCATAATTAATTTTAAAACAACCTAAACCGTATGAATTTATGCAGTTGAATATTGAAACATTTATTTTCATGCTTGAGAAGATATAAATGGAAAGTTAAAATCAATATTATTGCATGAATATCCAACTCAAAAGTAGGTCCGCCTAATCACTTCATTTTTAATCTCCTGGGCTTCGTCTAAGCGACCTCAATATTTCAAAAATTGAGAATTCAATACAATTTTTAAAATTATTGATGGGGCGGAAAACCCCCACCAAATTTCCGCATTTCTACAGTAAAATCGGCAATTTTAACACTGATTTGTATGGGAATCATCCTTTGCTTGACCCTCAAACTGATGCTGATGATGATTATGACGTCTATTCAAAAAGCCTCATTACTGAGAGTATATTGAAAATGTGGCAAACCATTATAAAGGCATAAACTATTATACATATACTAACAGGATTAAAGAAGTGACAAACCGTTGTAAAGGCATATACACGTCTGAAACGCATTGCTAGGGAACCACGGTAACCAAAGTAAACGTTCCGAAAGTGATTGTTGAGGCTCAAAAACCATTGTTGCCGGACAGTTTTTTGCCTATTTGGGGCATTTGCCCTGGGCTGACGAAATTTTAAAGTAGCCTATCGTTCAAGTCGGGTCCCAGTTGGTATATATGCAAAATTTGGCGACGATCGATCTAAAATTGTAGATTTGTATAGAGAACATACAGACACACAGAAAATCAATTTTATATATATAGAAGATAGTGGTGCTTTGCGTGTTGTGATACACCGTATATAGTGAATCACTACTTAATTTGCTGTACTGCTGATATGGTGGTGCATTGCATATAGTGGTGTATCACGTATGTATTGCGGTGCATTGAGTATTCTGTTGTATTTATGATGGGAGTGCATTGCTTATCGAAATCAGAATGGGAAACTGGCAATTGAATGACTTTTGCAATTGCAATTGAAATATTTTGCAGGCATTCGCAGTGTCTGAGGAATATTTTGCTTTATAATTAAAGTGACGAGTAGTTCAACTGGAGTTGGGGGGGGGGGGAAGGGTTGGACGCCGTAGGCGTCAGGGGGGGCTTTGCCCCCCCCCCCTAGTATAATATAATTTGATTTCGCATACGTGTTACCCAGGCGTGTACTTTTTAGCAGCGGGCCACAAACTCTCTCTGATACAATTATCGTGTTGTAAGCACTAGGTACTTTCTTAACAACACTTTTTCGCGAGCCGTATGGAATCTCTTGTCATCCCACCACTATGGGTGGGGGATTGGTTGTCCCGTATATACGGGTTGTTGCATTGTATATTTATTAATTATTGGGGGGGGGGGGCTCAGTCCCCTCGTAAAATTTATTAGGGAGGAGCTCGAACTGCCTCAACCCCAGGTTCCAGTGCCTATGGTCCGGGGGCAGGACAGGATTTAGTCATTCAGCCGGTGCAAGAACAGTTTTGCGGTCCTGGTGATAGGGGTTGGGCCCAGAGATTAACTAATGTTAGCTCTATAAATCCACCGAAATTTCTTTTAGGGGCGGGGGAGGGTCTTCGAATTTGGATCCGTAAAAAATCGTTCCGAGGAGGAGGCCCCAGTAAGTAGGGTCGTTCTAGCGCATGGGCAGACTGGGTATGGGCAGTGCAGGTGGTTACAAAGTTTCACGTTCACGAGAAATATGTAAAACAATATAATGTCTAACAGGCCTGCAATTGAAGGGGGGGGGGGGTGCAGGTGGATCTGGTGTCCCGGGCACTGTGCTAGAGGGGGGCGCAAATTTCACTCTTTAATCTCTCCTTCAACATTATGAGGGGGCGCCAAAATGCATGCTTGCCCTGGCTGACCAAGCATCTAGTTGCGGCCCTGATGTCTAATACTGTGAAATAAGATTTTGAATCGGGACGACTGGCGCTTTAAGTCTGATAGGGTGAGTCCCTTGCACCGAGGGCTCATCACAGTGTTAAGGCCATGGCCAATTTATGGGAAAGGCAGACCGGGCTGTAAGGGCTTTAGTTATCGGTCTTATGTTAATAAATATAAATTTCCTTGAATTTCAACCAAAGAAGCTAGATAAAAATCTTAGTCTCGGGGTCCTTTCAAAAATTAAGGGCCCCCATCCTTGGATGTGGGGGGGCTGCAGATTCACTACCATATGTGTGTGTCTTTTAATAAATCGACGTATTTTTCATCAATGGATTCAATAAAATTTAAAGTTTTGACTTTTCAAAGTATGTAGTTAGCGTAAAATATTATACATAATCAATGCAGTAAAACCCATTTTTACGGGCCCTAATATTTTGCGGCCCGGTGCGATCGCACCCCTTTGCAGCTGCCTAATTTCGGCCCTGGGGGGGGGGGGTGGAAGTTGTGCACGCTAGGTTTAACCAAACGTATTATAAAGTAGGGTTATTCAACCTTTTTCTAGTCGCGAGTACTGCCTGTACTCATCATCAAAAGAAGAGCACCCTCACAGCAAGTTTGACATACGAATGCATGAAATCAGGATGATTTCAATCCTTGAATGCAATGTGTAATAATAATAAATAATAATTAATAATAACTTTTATTACCAATAAATTTTTTTTAATTCAACCAAAATTATTAAACACTTTCAAATGTATCTAATATTTTTCTTTCCCTGTATGTTTTTTTCTCCGTAAAGACGCGTTCCTGATAATTTCCCTCTCGTGGTTTCTAGAATTTCCCTCTCGTGGAAGAGAGAAGCTGCTTCCATTGACTTAACATTGCACACATGAGTTGGGGAAAAAATTCATTAAAAATCAAATAAATTTTTTTTAAATTAGAAAAAAATATCTTGACAAAAAGCGGTTTTTGTGGCACCCGTTCAAAAAAAATGATGAAGTTCTGAGCGTAAAGACTATGCGAAAAAATTCATGAAAAACCAACAATTTTACATTATACTCCCGTTTGAGTGGGTCACGTGAGGAATCGGGTGACGTCAAAACCAGTTTCATTCTGAATATATGAAGGCGTCTTAATTCTGAAGCGCGCGCTTGCTAACACTTAACCTCATATATTCTAGAAACCTTGGCTGAAAAGACAGTAAACGGACCACCTGCCTCTCCCTGCCCATCTTGCCTCCGGTCCAATTTACCGCTCATTAACAACAACTTGAAAAAGTGTCTGTCCTCCACAATGTGCTTTACCGGCACCCAAAGGCAATTTCACTGTGGAATACGATGTCTGTTTACGCCAATTCTCATTCTATGGCCTTCTACGAACTGAAACAGCAGGGGTCGCGCGGTAGCCCTGAGGACACACGTTTAAATGCTGGTGTCCTTGACGTCAGTAGCCATGACCATCACAATGTCTTTTTTCCCTTCCTAGGAGAACGACTGCCATCCCAGGGTGGGGGGGGGGGCCTTGTACAATGTTCTTTTTCTTCGTTTCCGTTTTTTTTTGTTTACTTTGTACATGTGTATAGTTGAAAAAAATTATCAATGAGAATAGAAGGTACGTAGTTCAAGATATCCGCCCATACGAGTACAAATTGATATGATTGATATTAGAGAGTCCTATCTATTTTCCTATGGGACATATCTGAAAGAAAAAAAATCAAAAAGACCTTTCCACGGGCCCCCCCGTCTTTCGGGCTGGAGCCCTGTCAGCTCCCCCCCCCCCATGTGGGGGCCATGCACTCCTGACACCATGGCATGCCACTTGAGGGACGCATACCTCGGGTTGGCCACCCATGGTCTAAAGCAGAAGTCTTCAACTTTTTTCTAGTCTCGAGCACTAAACACGAAAGCAAATAACATGAAAAAACGTGAGCAAAACATGAAAATTCAAGCATTTTCATCTTTGCTTTAGAAAATGGAAGCTAGATGGCAGCATGAACACGAAACAAGCGAACTCGACAACATGAATACGTTAGGGCCAAGCATACACTCAGAACACACATTTACGGCATGTGCCAATTCGTAAGGTAGGAATTATTCGGTTAAGTAGTAGTACGAAGGTTTATTAACAACTGAATGTTGCGAAAATATATTTTGGAAAGAGAGAAAATTCAACTGCCCCTACGGGGAATCGAACCCACGTCCTTTCACTTTCCGGGTGAACGTACTAGACTACAGAGGCACCGAATCTCTCAATCTTTCCGTGGAGCTCGTGCACACTGAAAGGGACCGTACATGGACGGCCGGACCAGACTTTCAGGCCAAGCGCACAACTGCTGACGCTGCCACCAGATGGCGACTTATACAAGGATGATGATAAAAAAAATTCGACTATAAGAAAGGAAGCGGGTGAGTGCAAAATCCGTATTCCTATGCTTTAATAATTAAAATAAGCCGTATTCCTAATTTACTATAATTAGGGTGACCATACGTCCCGTATTTCCCGGGGCAGTCCCGGTATTTTCTGTATTTTTGGCCGTCCCGACTTTTTGGCAAAAGTGTCCCGGTTTTTCCCGTATTTTACGCGAAGCCTACTTGAATTTTTATTCTTTATTGAAGTCAAAGATTGAAATTATTTTCCAACTAATAAACTATATTATGATAATTACAACCATAAATGAGAATATTAATCTCCCACATTTGCCTTGGTGAACGCTTTTCTCGTGAAATTCATTTTAATCCACTGCAATTTGCAGTTACGCATCATTTCCCGCCATTGTGATTTTTCCTTAATATTAACAATATTGGGCAACTTTGCTCGGTTTTGGCGATAATTGGAGATGTCCCGTATTTGGAATCTCAATATCCCGTATTTCTCTCGAGGAAATATGGTCAGCCTAACTATAATAAGCATAGCAGTAATTTTGAAATGTAATTGATCGAAAGGACCCCATGATTAGGCTGACCATATTTTCTCGAGAGAAATACGGGACATCGCCAATTATCGCCAAAAACGATGCTAAAACCAAACAGTTGCCAAATATTGTTGAAATTACGGAAAAATCACAATGGCGGGAAATGATGCAAAACTGCAAATTGCAGTGGATTAAAATGTATTCAACTAAAAAAAACGTTTACCAAGGCAAATGTGGGAGATTAATATTCTCATATATAGTTGTAATTATCATAAAATAATTTATGAGTTGAAAAATAATGTCAATCTTTGACTTCAATAAAGAATAAAAATTCAAGTAGGCTTCGTGTGAAAATACAGGAAAAACCGGGACACTTTTGTCAAAAAGTCGGGACGGCTAAAAAAACAGAAAATACCGGGACTGTCCCGGGAAATACAGGACGTATGGTCACCCTACCCATGATGGAAAAGATGGGGCATATGCTGCGTGAAAGATGCAGACTATGCAGCTTTGGCGTGGCGAGACGGTCATATGGGGTTCCTATCACTTGCCGCACCAACGGTAACGCAAAATCCGTACTTGTTTTAAAATGTAAAGAAAAGTGTAAAATGAATTTTTTTACTTCTTTTTACATTTGAAATACGGTCAGACCTCGGTATAACGTCAGCCGATAAAAAAAAAAAAAAAAAGACTTTATACGTGAAATTATTTGTTGATGAGTAAGTCCAATTTGCTAATTATATGCAGGCAGGAACTTTTAATAATTGATGTTGACACTATGCATGTACAAAGAATCTCAAAGAAGTTAAAGGGTCCCATATCTTTTGACATGGTGCAAAAACAACTATGCTCTCTAGTAGAAATATTATAAAAAATACTATCTAACCATGGATTTACTTCAAATTATATATATATTTGATTGTATATACTATCCTATGCCAGGATAAAATTTTACCAGGAGCTTAAAATGAACGAGGTTAGGAATTTAAAATGAATTAAATTCATAATTTATTGAAAAAAAATTCAGTGTGATTTAAAAATACATTTAAAATGAATGAAAAATCAGGAAAAAGTAATTTCAAAATGAATGGGAATTCAGAAGTAATGAAAAAAGTATAGTGAAACTTCCACAGGCAGCCACCTATATTCAGAGGCTGACTTCCCTCCCCATTATATTATTGTATCACATTCAGGGCTCCCACTCGTAAGTAGGAAAAAGCAGGACTGAAAAGTAGGATGGGGGAAGGGTACCCCTTAGGCAACATATAATCATAGCATAATAAAAATCCCTGAAAAAAAAAAAGTCAATTTTTTCCCCATAGGCTCCTATAGGATTGACTCAATCCAAAGCAAAATGACTTGATTACAAAAACAATTTACTAGCAACCAGATATTTCTGTCTCTCCTAACAATATGTATTATCTTCTTTTTTTGGATTCCTCCAAAGTGCAGAGTTTGTCAACTCTCTTCAACAATGCACAGCAAATTATAAACACATGTAACACGTTTTTTAAGAATATGATACTTTTTCAAGACCACTTTCAAAAGCACAGTGCAAAATGTGTACAATGTCCAATTTAATAAGTGAAGGTGAACCTGACGGTATTACTGCATTATCCATCCTTTTTAAAAAAAATGCCACATTTTACTGATCAATATCAGCGTAATCGTTTCCGAAAAACGAAGCACTTTCATTTCTAGCTCTTTACTGAGTATTGTATACATTGTTTATGCCTCTGTATGCCCTGAAAATACAGAAGACGATTGAATGTTATTGGATATCATCAGAGTTACAAAAACCTAGAATAGGCTTATGTATCCAACTTTGTAATGCAAACTGTTGTTTCACCTATACACAAATTGTGCACCATAATTTTGAATAATGAATGTTAATTACTGACCAAGACCATGAAGTAGTAAATACAAAATTATTTTTTCTATGCAGAAAGAAGTTTTTAATGACTACTCTACTTGTTGAACCCTCAAACTAAGCAAACGGAAAATTAATAAACCACCAAATTGTCTAGAGAGAAAAAGTTATCCGGGAAGGAAAAAGTTATCCTTATCTAGAGAGTTATACAGGCTTTCGTACTTCGCACAAAATGATCTACCAAATAACCTTGAAAACGTTACAATTTCTACCTTGATAGAGTCATTAATTGCAATATATTTATGAATTTAGATGTCAATGAGTAAATAGGTGCCCATCATAGTAATAATATGTGATAAATGATTTCCAAGTCTAAGCTACAGCAATAATACAATGTACAGGTTTCCCACTTGCCCTACTTTTTGGTAAAATGCCCTACTCTCGAGTTTTTGTTCTACTTTTCCTACGTTTTTTACTAAATCCTATCAACAAAATTTGTGTAATTGATTTTAATTGAGCAGGAAATCATTGACATATGGCCAAATATTACAAATGTTGGAGATTGCAATTTATGATTTTTGCCAAAGCAGAAATTGTATTATTTTAAGGTTATTTGGGGAGGGGGGATATCAACAATAACCATCATGAATTTTGTTGATAGGATTTTACAAAAAAGTAGGGCAAGTAGGAGTCCTGCACATTGTATTATTGCTGCAGCTTATACTTATAAATCATTTATCACATATTACAATGACGGACACCTATTTAATCATTGACATCTAATTATATCCCATATTGTTGTATTCAACTGACACCAATTTATCCCCTATGTACAGGGTGTCCTGTAAGTGCTAATGCAGCCTTTATCTGATCAACCATTGTCGTAGAGGTATGCTTCCAATTTTAAAAAAGGCGTCCAAAAATTACCCTCTACCAGTTGTGAGAGTAAAAATGCAGTATGTAACAAAGTAAGAAATCTAAATTTTTATACGGTTCCCCTTGTCCTCTTCCAATTAGAAAGTTTTTACCCTGTATCTTCTGAGGCCAACAAAGGGAGAATTCCAAGTTTCTATAAGTGCAATATAAGCTGAAATATTGGAATTCAAAAATTGGAGAAAAATGGGGAAAGAATGGAAAAAACTAACAGACAACATTTTTCTGCAATTTTCCCAAGCAAATATAGAACAGTCCTCTTTCTGCATTACATCTAGTAATTCGGTTCACAAGTCATTATCAGATCTTTTATATTTATTTTAATAACATACTAGGTTATTTTTACCTCATTATCACTGAAGTTGAATAAAAAAAAAATTAATTTTAAATTTCATTATTTAAAAAATAATCAAGTGATTTAAATTGATACAGAGGACTTTGATCACAAGACATTCGCGCCAGAACCACACGACTTGGTGAGATGACTCTGTGAAAAATATGTGCTTGGTGACGTGCTGGGTAATGAGTAGGTTCTTATCAAGACTGCTGCAGTGTAGTAGGAGAGCTTGAACTAGAAAGACCTTCCTGCTGTAAGTAGTCTTATCTCTCTCCTCCTCTAAATTTCAGAAATGTAAATCACTGTGTCACACTTATCTATTCAATTTTAAGCAGATGGACCACCATTGAATGAAGATGAGCGAGAACTTCAATTATTGAATTTTATTTTTATGAGTTAATTTATTCTATGTGGGTAAGTTGATATGACCAAAAACCATGGTTATATCGAAATCAATGATTTTTAAAAAAAAAATCAAGTGATTTAAATCGTGATCAAAATCATGATTGAAAAAAATTATTTAAATCGGCATACCCTGATGATAATCACGTAGAACAGCGGTTCTCAACCGGTGCAGCTCGAAGAAAATAAAAATAATCCAGTAAATTAAAAAATATATATATATAAATATTTTGAATAATATAAATAAATCAGCAACTTTGATGAATAAATAAAAAAACAGGCCTACAGGGCTCCGCCATAGAAATTATAGACCAGAAAGGGCTTTGTGAGTCGAACAAGGTTGAGAACTGCTGCTGTAGAAGATGGGTGGATTTCTAATGACTGATCCCAGCATGCCTTCCACGATTGTCACAAACCAGCTAGACCAAGTGCATCCAAATCAATAGGGAAAACTTCAAAGCAGACAATATTGAGATAGACTCAGGTCATCTCAGTCCCATGGTATCTTCAGGTACTTTCTTTACAATCTCGTTGCTATTACTGAAATGCCTTATTTTTGTTGATTATGATAATATACTTTCTTATTTCTCTAGATGAAGGAGTGATTGGGATGAAAGATTTCAAACAAGGTTTCAGCTGAGTTCCATAAATCACATAGAACTAGAGAGAGACAAACATGGAGCTCCACATCCTGACTCTTCACGATGACAGATCATTTGGTCACAGTATAATCCAGAAAGAAGTAGAAAACACATATGAGTGTGCATTTTGTGGAAAAACATTCTCATGTATTTCAAACTTATATATCCATGAAGAAATCCATACTGGCCAGAAGCGACATGAATGTAATGTATGCTTGAAAAAATTTAAACAGCTTTCCCATTTAGAAACCCACATGAAGATCCACACTGGGGAAAAGCCACATGAGTGTGCCTATTGCGGGAAAACATTTTTACAGATTTCAAATTTAGAAAGTCATAAACGAATCCACACTGGAGAGAAACCACATCAATGTGTTTTTTGTGGTAAAACATTCACACAGCTTTCTCATTTACAAAGTCACACAAAAATACACACTGGACAGAAGCCACATGAGTGCATTACTTGTAAGAGGTTCACCCATAGACCAAGTTTATATGCACGTAAAAAAATCCATACTGGTCAGAAGCGACATGAATGTAGTGTCTGCTTGAAACAATTCAAACAGCTTTCCCATTTAGAAACCCACATGAAGATCCACACTGGGGAAAAGCCACATGAGTGTGTCTATTGCGGGAAAACATTTTCACAGATTTCAAATTTAGAAAGTCATAAACGAATCCACACTGGAGAGAAACCACATCAATGTGTTTTTTGCGGTAAAACATTCACACAGCTCTCTCATTTACAAAGTCACACAAAAATACACACTGGACAGAAGCCATACGAGTGCATTACTTGTGGTAAGAGGTTCACCCATAGATCAAGTTTATATGCACATGAACACATTCACACAGAAAAAAGGCCACATGAATGTATTATTTGTCGTAAAAAGTTTAAGCAGCTCTCCCATTTACAAACTCACATTTGGATTCACACTGGCAAGAAGTCACACGAGTGCACTTTTTGTGGGAAAATGTTCTCACAAATTTCAAACTTGAATAGTCACAAAAGAATCCATACAGGAGAGAAACCATATCAGTGTCCAGTTTGCAATAAAACATTTACACAGCTCACTCACTTACAAAGTCACACAAAAATACACACCACAGAGAAACCATATGAGTGCATCAGTTGTGGGAAAAGGTTCAGGCAGAGATCAAGTCTACATACACATGAACTCATTCACACCAATAAAAAGCCACATAAGTGCACTTTATGTATTAAAGAGTTCACTCAGCTCTCGCACCTACAAACGCACATGAGAATTCACACTGGCGAGAAATCATATCAGTGTATTTTTTGCGAAAAAAAATTCGTGCAGATTTCCAATTTACAGAGTCATCTCAGATTTCATACCAAAGAGAAGCCATATCAATGTTCAGTTTGCAATAAAACATTTACGCAGCTCTCTCACTTACAAAGTCATGCGAAAATACATACCGCAGAGAAACCATATGAGTGCATCAGTTGCGGGAAAAGGTTCAGGCAGAGATCAGGTCTACATACACATGAACTCATTCACACTAAAAAAAAAGCCACATAAATATACTTTTTGTATTAAAGAGTTCACTTAGCTCTCACACCTACAAACGCACTCACATCGGTGAGAAATCTTAGTGTGTTTTTTGCGAAAAAAAAATCTCTGATTTCCAATTTACAGAATCAGATTTCATGCTAAAGAAAAGCCATATCAATGTTTAATTTGCAATAAAACATTCATGCAATTCTTCCATTTACAAAGTCACCAAAGAATCCATGCTGGGGAAAAGCAAAGAGATGCAAAATGAATGTGTCTCATGTGACAAAGTTTACACAGCTTTGTCATTTGCAGAATCATAAGACGATTCATATGAATAAAGAGAGAACATATATTAAAGTGTTTTATCTAGAGCTGAGATGGCAGCATGCAGCCCACGAGGTGATTTTGTGCACGCTCCCCCTAACAAGGTAACGTTGTGTATTGAACTAAATTATTGATCATTATTTGAGCTATTGGTTCCCACAGCAGACTATTTGTATTTATTACTTCTAGTGTGTGACGGAAATAGTTAACTATCTTCTTGCTCCACCTAACAAGGTAATATATTATGTATTGAACTAAATTATTGATCATTATTTGAGCTATTGGTTCCCACAGCAGACTATTTGTATTTATTACTTCTAGTGAGTGTTCCTAACAAAAAACTCTCACAGATTTATAATTTAGATGATCACAGAATTCCAAACTATGGAGAGACTTTATCAGATTGTTGAAGATAACAAGAAGATTGAAGATCTTTTCCATCCACACACAAAATCACAGAATGCATTGTGGAACAGCCTCATCCCAAAAAATGATCATGAGTTTAAATTGAGATTTTTTAGACATTTATATATATATAATTTATTTACCGAAACCACCCAAATCTAGTTATAAATTGATCATTTACATTTTATAATTTGCATTTTTAATAAATTTGTTTTATTGTTTTAAGTTTGGTTGTTTCAAAAATTTAAGAACTTGTACTGAATTCAAGAATTTATTGAAATCTTTCTGGCACGAATATTAAAGTATAGTGATAACTCAGCTTAATAAAGACAATTCATTCTGGAATCACACACTCGTTGGTCGAAACACGATTTCCCATAGGTTTCTGTGGAAAATTGTTTAATTCGTTCAATTCGTTCTAGAAAACTGCCCAAAATTTGAAGATGAATCGCCATAAAACACTAAGAAGCACTGTAAAAAAAGACGAAGACAGAGCTAACAACAAGACTAACCTGAGATCAAAAACCGAACCGTGGAAAAAAAAAAATTTCAAACAACCAAAAAATTTAATTGTAGGCCAATACATTCATTAGCCAAGGTACCATTGCATCTATTTTAATCAGAGAAAGAACCTGTCACTTAAGCAAGTGAACTACTAAAGCATTTTATCAATTGACTGTGTTTAAGGAGCAAGAATCCAAATGTTCTGCTCATGCACTTCCTGTTTTCAGCTCAGCTGTCAAACGAGTGGATCTACTCCCTGGAAAGCATTCAAATATTGTGAGATAAATGGATTCAATAAGTTTTGTCAGAACTAATGTGAATAGAGATAACTGCGCTGAAAATTTGCTGCAGCCCTCATCAGAATTAGGCACTCAAACCCAGATTAATTTATATCCGCCTCAAAATCACTTTTCAGATGTATATCTACTTCTCTTTCAAAACGTTTTTAGATTCTTTCATATAAAAGATTAAGAGAAAATGTATCAAAGAAAGGTAATTTGAATGTTTTCAGTGCATATTATAGAATTCTTGGCATCAAACTGAACCGTCTGGATGCGCATTCTTGCTATGACTCTTTGCACGAGACTGTCTAGACATTCGCACTTTGGTCTAGGCATTCTGTGAGCTTATATTTTCCATTTGTATGTATGAGACCGAAAATGGAGCCAACCACATCACATAGGTGAACACCAATGAACCTAACTGGGTATGTAATGTAAAATGAAAGGATCTTCGAGTTCTTTACATCATGTACATTCTCATATATTTTATTGTCTTAAGTCAGTTTCAGCTATTGATGAATTTTTGTCTTTTGAAGTGGCTTATTAAAAGTCATCTTTGTATTTACCCGGAATGAATAAAACAATTTTCCATAGGAAATCATGTTTCAGGTAACAAATTTGATAGAATATAAGTAGTAAAAGCATGAGTAAATATTTGGTTTTTTTAGACATTGTGTAGTTACATATCACACAAGAGCTTCCTTGATCAGTTACAATAGACATAAATGCCACTAACCTTGATGTGATGATACAAGTATAAAATAAACACACATATAAGCATGAATGAAAAATAAATAAAATCACACTATCTCTGTTATCGATGGACTAGCAAACATTTACTACCCCTCGTTTCGAACATCCTCTATCATATCCATGACTTCATTCAAAATAGAAACCGCTGGCTTCTTTTTGAATGAAGGGTATGATGGATAAAGAACTTCAGGTTTCTGTGGATCTTGTGGCTCTGGTGAAGGTATTTGGTTATCCAGATCATAATAACTTTCAGCAACTGATGCTGGAGGAGGAGAGTGCCATTCTTCTTTAATAGAGGAAGCTCTTCCTGCTTTTTCCCTTGAGCTAGAATGGTGGTAGCTTCTTTTGAAAAGTTCTCTCGAACTGCTGGAGACATGTCTTCTTTCTCTGTAGCTAGCAGAATCTCTGTTACTACTTTCTGGACTGTAATGGCTACGTTTCGTGGCACGACTATGACTACTGCTCCAGCTCGGGCTCCTGGAGTGGCGCCGCCGCCGCCTTGATTTATCCTCATCCCAGAACTTGTGCCTATCATCATCATATCTCTTTGGAAGCTGTTTCCGTTGACTGGAACTCCTTTCACTGCTGCGATGCCTGCGATGACTTGAGCTGGATAAAAGAGAAACTTTATTGCTTCATGATGTTAATATCAATTTAATTGACACAATAAGCATCATTCACTCAAAAAAACCTTCATAATGATAATTTTCTAATATATAAAGGTGATTCAAAAATATTTTTTTGTGAATTTCATTATTTGAATTAAAACAAAATTGTAAGAGATTATTGATCATTTTTGTCGCACCACAGTCATTTTCTGCATGCAAGGTCTCTCCCACTCTCTCCTTTTTTTCATATACTCACTGAGAGGTTAGTATGCTATCCCTCGATGTGGGACTGATTACAGTAGCAGTTTTTCTTGCGGTTATGTTGCCATTTCTGTTATACTCCTGTGTAAGGAAATTTTCCGACAAGGATGAATCGGGTATCGAACTCGCGATACCTAGAGATTTAGGCAACACCTTGAGATTTGTTTACAAGGAACCTTAGAGCATATATGTATGCCGAACGCGACTGCACATGAGCAGCCTCCTAGCTTAGCTAATAGCTCTTAACAATGGAGAGTGACATCACATTTCCCTCTAGAACTCATTACACCAAGTTGCAAAAAAGATATGACCATTTTTTCCATTACGAGTTGAAAGCATTCATCCGAACAATAACGACAGACCTCTGTTAAGGTAAGGTAGGCCTACTACAGGTGGCTGGTGGGCCATCTGTATTAAAACTTGAAGCAGGGCTGTCTTAAGAGCATCATGAGTCCCCAGGCCAAGTGATTGGCCCGGGAGTATCTGGAGTATTTGCCTGAGGCCCTACCAGGCAAATACTCCAGAATTTCAACTAATTATCATTTTGGTGAGGCCCTTTTCTCCTGAGGCGCCCGGGTGAACCCATGCATTAAGACTGCATTGACTTGAAGGGGGAAAAACTCAAGATCAAAGGTGAATGATAAGTAAGCAAAATCTGATTGGTTGAACCCCCCCCCCCCTTCCTGCTTCTACCATTTAGCAACCAAAATTCTTTCAGTTGGCAGTTGGTGTTTGAGCTGAAAGGATGTTTAAAAGAATGTTAGTTTGAATACTACTTTACGTACACCAACTCTGGTCATATTGTCATGCAGCAATTTACTATCGATCGAGTTGGGTTGGAAATGAAGGCGACATCCATCAGTGATCGCCTCAGGTTTGGTAGGAGAAAATTTGCTATCTATTCTATGTTTTTCCCCAGGATCAAACCACAGACCTGACACTGTCTTCATGGTGTGGTAGGTGATCTTCTTACCACTGCGCCACTCGGGCATTGTGCTATTTTGACTGGTTCTTAGCACTTCCTGCAAGAGGTAAGTTTTTTATCAATATTTTTTTCTTTCATTGACAGTATTTATGACTGTATCTTTCATTTTGCATAGAGAAATATCATAATTCTACATCATAATATAGTCTAAATATTATATTTATATTTTGGCCATATGAAATTCATAATTTTATGGAGTGGCTCGCTTTAGGGTTCATTAATTTCCAAATTATTCCAATAGTGGGCTACCTTGTCCAGCACTGGTGCACATGCAGCTCATTGTTGGAACAACTCATATTTTTTTTATTAAGGGTGTAATTTTAACTGATCAAAACCAATTCGGCCAGCTTTTGTGCTTGTGTCACTTAGGTAGTAAGAGAAATGCCCGAAAAAATTTGCATATTTATGCATAATACAAGAGATCAAAGAAAAAATAATATCCGTTCACTGTTTGAAATTAACTGAAATCAAAAAGTGGTTTTTTTTATTGTTTAAAATGGTGTATTTAATATTACCATCACATATATTTCATTATTCAGCGAAGAATAAGAAATCGTCATCTTACTTATTACGTCAAAAAAATAAGTAAATAAATGCCTGTGTAAAAGGTATTCGTTTAATAAAAATAATCTGGTATTTAATAATATGTATAAAAGAATGCCAATAAAATACAATTTTCAATGGAAATTGAGGTGACTGAGACTGTATTCAATTTATTATAATACTTTTCAATAGACTTAGCGTTTCTCAATGTATGGTCCGTAGACAGACTTTATAATTTGATTCTAGCTCAATGAAAAATTATTATTCAGTTCCTGTAATTGATATTAGTAATATCAATAAGCAGACCTGCCTGTATATCCTGAGAAGTAGCATTTTCATCTGCCATTGGCAGGTGCTAATAAAGTCATCTAAGATCCAATGAAACACCAGCTGTAGTGGTAAGACAGTGCTCTCTCTCTCTGGTAACGAAATCAATGCTTCTTACTTGAAGCCACAACAAAAGAAAGCTCAAATTTTGTTGATTGAAATCTTTTCGTTTCAATGTAGGGTAAATGTTATATTCTGGAGAATTTCCAATAAACCACAGAATAAGGGAAAAAGATGAATAGAAGTTAACTGGGAATTCTGAGAAAAGAGACATTTGCACATAAAATATCTGAATCAAACTTTGAATTATCCAAAACAATGAGGCAAAAATAATATTAACCAAGTTTGAATTAGCTAATTTCACCTATATATTATTACTAAACTTAAAAATGCGCCATTTATAAACATAACATACCGTTCATAATCTCTGTGGGGATTGGATATCCTTTTTTTCCTTTTTGGACTGCTATGGCCATCACTATACTTCAAAGAACTGTCTGATATTTCCTCCAGTGAATACGAGTCACTGCCACTTTTATTGTCTTCAGATTCATAACTGTCATCAAAAGGCAAAGAAAAGAAATTCATGGTGAGTGGGAAAGAAAAGTTGTTTTTCATAACACAAACAATTTTTTTTACACTCTCATTGAGAAACTTTATGCCTAATGCTTATTCAGTCACGTTTCATAAGCAGGAGAACTAATAAGAGAAGAAAATCTGAAATGACTAAGCTCATTTTTTTGTACTCTCTCTATCTAGCCTATCTAAATATTGCAGAATATTACGTGGAGCTGCAAGAGCAGTTTTCTTCAACTGTCAATTTGTGGGGATTTCCTGCTGGTTAACAAAACATTTCGCCAATTTAAATAAAGTACAGTCTCTTATCGGGGCTCAACAAACCCCAAGTCTCCATAGTAAAAATGGAATTGACACCTAAAATATTTTTTGTGGGATTAAATTGGAACTTGAGAGCAGCCCAAAATTCTGAGCTTATGTCAGTGCATCTACTAACAGGGAAAAGTGTCACCAAAAGCTTGAAAAGTCTGGAGGAGGGATTGATTTTTGACTATTTTTTTCACAGGGAAAATGCTTGGCTCCTGGAAATATGGCTGGTGCCTAAAATTTTTACATGATTAGTCAAGCCTTTGTTTTATATTGGTTTTTGTTTCCCATGGCCGTCAGCAGGCCCACAAACTATATTTACTCCATTTTCACCAGTCTGCAAGAGCAAAAAAAAAAAAAAACATTGAAGAACACTGATCTAGAGCGTATGTTTTCACCTGAGGTTGCTTGAACCCCACTTGGAACAAAATAAATTTGGACATTAATCAAATTAATGCCTGGAAAAACTCTCCACTTTAACTGCTGGTAAGATCTTGTGTATTTCGTGACTAACCAACTTAATTTTAAATTAGTTAAATCATATTGTGTACCTGTAAGGTGGAGACTTGTTTGTCAAGTTTGTGTGCGATCATCATAGATTTTACTCATGAAAGTTTAGTCAAAGTACAAGCTCGAGAAGATCTTACAGTCAAACAACAGTCACAAAACAAAAACATCAAGCAGTAAACTGATAAGAATCTGTATCATGCACTCGTGAATTGTGGGGAGGGGACTAAGTACAAACCTCTTTAATGTACCAACAGGTGGATCATCCATCATAAGCCACTGATAATGTGATAATGTCATCTGACACATGATGCTTGTCTTGTGACTTCTCATCCCTTTCTGCATTATCTATGAGCTCAGCAAATCACTCATACACAAGCCTGAGTAGTGTGATGACCAACCTTTAGAAACATACAATGGCATAATAATTTTTAAGGATAATAAGATGGGTTAAAATGATTCTTACTCAACGAGTCTTTTGATCTTTCCAACTACATTCCTTTGACCTTTTAGTTGAACTTTTTGAGTCGCTTGATGTTCCTGTTGAGGTGGTTGAGTTGCCTGACCTTTCATTTGAGCTGGTTGAGTTGCCTGACCTTTCGTTTGAGCTGGTGGAACTCCTTGATCTTTTTTGACTTTGAGAGAAATTGACTTGGGGTCATCTGTACGAAAGTTTTCTGTTACTGCAAAAGATTCCAAGAGTGTATTCTTTCCATCGTCGCTTGCAAGATCCATATCCACAACCTGCAATAATGAAAGAGAAACACAATTATTATTATCTTCAAGACTTGGTACATCAAAGACATGTAACCTCTAGATCAGTGGTTCATGCCCTTATTTCCATCCCTGCACCCCCAGTGCAATTCGACTTACATTCAGGGATGGCTTAAGCGAGGGTGCAAGGGGTGAGGTGCAGCAGGTTGCAAGGGGTGGCAGCTTGGAGTTCGGTTGGACACTTTTTTTTAAATTTCAGACGGTGAAAATTCACAAGGCATCAAGCTTTGAGCCATACGTTAGCAATGGAGGTGTTGAGCAAATTCGTGGAAAAAGCCTCTCTGAACCTGTCTATCATAAGGGGCAAGCGTGCATTTTGGTGTCTAAAACAGTAAATTTTTCTGGAACTGTCAAATAAACACAAAGGAAATAATTTGGCTTCTCACTTGCCCGGTCCCTGGAGCAGACACACATTTGAAATAAATTTCTCAATAAACATCACCTCGATATATATATATATATATATATCAACTTTACAGGATAAGTATAAGTAATAATGGCTCATTCAATAAGTGCTATTTTATGGATCAAATTATCTGGCACAATCAAGAACAGTAATATAATTTTGGATGGGGAAAAAAAAGTAAAACAACACTATTTTGAAAGCGAAACATTCTCTTCAAAAGGAGGATGTATGGTCACGCATATTTTATTGGTAAACATTGGTGTGTGGCTTTCTTCTACAAACAAAATAGGTTTATCCCCGGGCTATAGCCCTGTTAGCTCCATGTCTGGGCCGTTTTTAGGGGTGGCACATAAGCTCGATCCACCCCTGCTTATATTCCCGCACCCCCTTAGAGAATCCGTGTTTTCT
This sequence comes from Pholcus phalangioides, assembly GCF_987345545.1. Lineage (NCBI taxonomy): Eukaryota > Metazoa > Arthropoda > Arachnida > Araneae > Pholcidae > Pholcus > Pholcus phalangioides. Next base: position 6,745,533 of record NW_028301613.1, on the reverse strand, counting down.
ATTCTTTTTCCCCCCTGTAATTAATTACATTAATTTCCTGCAGTAATTAATTTTTATAAACTCTTTTACTTATTATTTAATTTTTTCAGCTACAGTTAAATTTAACTGTCTGAATTTTTTTTAATAACTTCAAAAACTAAACTAAAAAAAATTAATGTTCTTTTGACATTTATCAAAGTTTGGAGAAAAAGTTTCAATGAATTGTTCTTCACTTTATTAGTTGTAGCCAGTACAACAATATATAAGGTGTCCTGTAAGTCCCAACTCAGCCTTTATCTCATTAAGCATTCATTGTAGAGAAATAGTTTGTTTAAAAAATGCTCAAAATGTATTCAAAAAACACACTGTACCAGTTTTGAGAGTGAAAATACAGTATATCACAAAATAAAAAAAAATCTAAATTTTTATATGAATGCCTTGTCCTAAAAAAACCTGATCAGAAAGTGTTTGTATGTTTTGAAGCCAAAAAAAAAATCAAGTTTCTTGGTGATATATTTGAATTCAAAAAACAAGATGGGAAAGAACAACATAAACTAACGGACAATGCTCCTTTCCTTTATTTTCATGCTGTTCTTTTTAAAAGCTTTTCTCCAATTTCTCAATTCAAATGTCTCAGTAAATATTGCACTTGGAAATATACAATTTTTTTTGTTGGTCTCAAAAGAGACATGACTATCCTTCAATGGAAAATTTCACACAAACACTGTGTGTTTGTCTACCAATAGACCAAAGAATGATACAAAATGTTAAAGTGCTCCGCAAAATTTTTTTACGCAATCTATGCTTGCAAATGTGAGTTCTGCATCATCCGCCCTTTAGATTAGCAAAAACTGTTTTCGTACTTGATGCTGTGGTTTTGCCATATCTAGTAAAGCAGTTGCTTTCTGAAATTGTAACAAAATTTTTCGGAAAAGCAGGCGTTGAATTTCCCAATGATATGCAAGACACAAAATTATATGCAAGCTGTATGCATTTCGCGATTGCAAGACTGAGGAGGGCTGAAATTAATTGAATTAATTTCAGCCCTCCTCAAAGGGGCAAAGAGGAGCAGCTTCCCTGGCTGCAAAATTCAGGAAGGGGGGAGTTGGCAACAAAAGCAGTTATACAATAAAATTTTACAGGGTATAGGGGCGGCAAAAAAAATCATGTTGCTCTCTTTCTTTCCGTCACAAAATTCTATTACAGCCTTGATGCCGAGGATTACATAAACATAGACAATAATGTACAAACTGAATCTGACATGACAGATATTGATACCCTAATTGAAAATTTTTGAAGAACCTAAATGCCGTTATTTTAGAAGAAAAACAGATGTGTCGAAACCTAAATACAGTATTTATAGACTAATTATTTATTTATTTAATCTATTTTTCAATTATTTACTTTATCTTTAATTAATTAATTTTTATTTTATTTCAATCACACATGAGATCGTTATATAATTTTATACATTATATCAATTGAACTTTTAATAAACGGAAACCTGTGTTCAATGGGAAAAAATCTTGGTCACTTGGCCATTGAAGACAAGTTTTACTGTATTTTTTTAAATTAAAAAAATCCACTTTTATGTACTCTATATGTATACTGTGGTTTGGTTATAACATTGGTATAAATTATGCCTCTGACACCTTCATGGGCTTCCTGTAGGGCTTGGCAATTAATAATAACATTTGGAACTAGCCGAATTTCTCAGGTTTTTTGAAGAAAAACGGCCAAAGTAACCTTTTTTCCGGAAATAATTACATAAGACACTCTGATTCAAGGTAAGACTTTTTGTTTTTACTAAAATTTAGGAGCCGTGCATCAAGAATTTTGCCTGTCAGATAGAATTTGTTTAGATTGGCTGAGACCTGCTTCGATATATTATTTAAAAAAAATTGTCATAGTTTAAAACATTACATGATCAGTTAAAGCTGATTAGTAAGTAACTTTCCACTGCACACCAGCATACAGCAAATTACTACTGATCGAGTTGGGTAGGAAATTTTTCTCTCTAGAGAAAACAACGTTATACTCCCATCCTCATCTTGAGCCTGAGGGGACTTTCCGTGAGGTGCATATTGCATAGCTGCCAACTTTTGAAAATGAAAATTCGGGAGATTTTTGCGCAAACCCGTATTTTATGCTAAAACCACTCCCTAATAAATACAATAGGGATTTTTCCAAATAAAATAGGGATTTTTCAAACATAAAAGTTAAAGCGTAGGGAATAAAATCCCTACTGAAGTCAAATTAAAATAGGGATTTTACACACATGGAAGTTAAACCCTTGGGAATAAAATTCCTACGCAAAAAACAAGTGAAATCGGAGGTCAAAACTTCAATGATGTAAAAATAAATATTGTGTTCAATCAGAAACGCTGTGGACAAACATTCTGAGCGAATGACCCCAAAATCATCGGAAGATGAAGGAAAACACCGTCAATTTTTGAACAACACTGACTTTTTGTGACACTTGCTTGATGGTTTTTTTTTTTCATTTCACATGGATGATGATGGCAGTCTTTCCATGACCGATGTTTATGTCCGTAACACAACTTGTACAAAAAGGAAAAGTCGGCCCTCTTCTGGAACGTTTGATGAAAGGAAATTCATCGGAATAATTATCTTTAAAATTGATTAAATATGTTTTTGCTTATCATTATTCGTGCTTTGTTATATCGCACGTACGTAACTTCAACAAAAGAAATTTTGACCATATGCGCGTCACTATAATCTTCGATTATTATCCAGGACTATTGGCTGCTAAGCCATTCCCCTGCACGATAAGACAAACAACTTTCTTGTTACCATCAGAGGGTTTGTAAAACTTCCTTAAAAAGGGAATTTCCCCATTTACGACGTGTGACGTCATTTTGAAAGGGAAAAAAAAAGAGGCTTCATGCCCCACAAGAAATTCCTTAGGGATTGTTTTCATAAGCGGGGATTTTTTTAATGAAGTAGGGAAATTTTAGGAACAATTAGGGATTTTTGTGATTTTCGTAAAAATTCGGGAGATTTAAGAACTTTTCGGGAGGTCGAGCGATGAAGCTAAAATTCGGGAGATTCCCGAAAAATTCGGTAGACTTGGCAGCTATGATATTGAGAAGGCTTCATCTACACTCATGTCCATAAATTAAGGATAATTCAGAATGACACGGAAATCCAAATCTAAAGTAAAAATTTCACCTGTAGAATTATCACACACATCTGCAAGAATGATATGCAAATTTCAGGAAGCCACCAGATGATGCCGATAGTACGTCACAATGAGAAGAGTGTAAGATGGGGGTATATAAGGAATGGTGGCAAAGAAGTAAAATTGTTCACAAGAGTTCTGTAAGGCGCTCAGTGCCATAAGCGAATAGTTATGACACAGAGGACGCATGTGGATGATTTTTTGCGTGGTAGAATTATCGGCCGCCTGGAATGTGGGCGTACTCAGATGGAAGTATCCGAGGAACTTGGAATTGCCCAAAGTGTCATCTCTAGGCTTTGGCAATGATTCCAAGATAACGGAAATGTCAGTAGACGTTACAGTACAGGTCGCCCCCGAGTTACAACGCCGTATGAAGACCGGTATTTGGCAGTAACTGCCAAAAAAAGCAGACGGAGCACAGCATCCGACCTGTCTCGTCAGCTATCTGCAGCCACGGGTACCACAGTTTCAAGGCAAACCGTGTACAGACGTTTGGGAGATATTGGTCTATATGCTCGCAGGCCTGTCAGATGTGTTCCGCTCACGGCAACTCACTGTCGGCAGCGATTAGTCTGGAGTTGAGAACATGCAATGTGGACATCGTCACAGTGGGCTTGTGTGATGTTTTCCGACGAGTCCAGGTTTAGCTTGCAGTCTGATTCAAGTCAGACTTTCATATGGAGAACGCCAGGTACCCGTTACCACCAAGACAACATCATTGAACGACACTGTTACGGTGGTGCAGCATTGCTCGTTTGGGGTAGAATTATACTGGGTTCCAGAACAGATCTGCATGTTCAAACCGGAACCATGAAAGCCCAAATTTATCAGGACATCATTCTGGAACAACATGTACGTTTGTTTAGGTGTGCCATGGGCGCAGAATTTGTGTTTATGGATGACAACACCCGTCCTCACCGAGCAAACATCGTAAACGAATGCCTTGAATCTGAGGATATAACCCGTATGGAATGGCCAGCATTCTCACCTGACTTGAATCCGATAGAGCATGTGTGGGACATGCTTGGCCGACGAGTTGCAGCCCGTCAACCACCTGCTACATGTGTACCGGAACTTCGGAGAGCATTGCTTGCTGAGTGGAGTGATCTTCCCCAAGATCAGATCGATAATTTGATACTCAGCATGCCTAGGCGTTGTACGGACTGTATTTCATCTCATGGGAGACATACAATGTATTAACCATCATACCAATCATGTAATAGTAAGTTTTTGTGAAGGAGATATTTTTACAATTGCTGCAGGGAGCAAAAATCGTAGTTTTTATGAATGGTATCATACATACGCCATCGTTTTTGTTCTTTATATTTTGTTTAATAAATGGGCTTTATGAATAAATAACGTTTGTTTTGTTTCTGAACCTTTATTTGTCGGAGCTGGCATTATCCTCAATTTATGGACATGAGTGTATATGTGGTCACTTCAGGTCTAATAGGGAAAGAACTTTTCTTTGCTAATTCTTGGGATCGAACCTCCAGACCTGACCGTAGTCATCATAGTGGTTGGTAGATGAATATTTCATCATTGTGCCACTCACACCCCATTAGTAAGTATAAGTAATAATTGCTTTAATTAAAATACTATTAATTGCAATTAACATACTATTATTAACATGCTTATAATTGATATAGCAAGGTCATTAATCACACTTACCTCTTGGTTCCGCATCAGCTCTTTTGCATTCCATTCTTTTAGTTCAAACTCTTCCAACCATACCGGATTAGCCATTAAGGTTAATGTGGCTTCAAGCTGTAAAACAAATATACCAAGATTAATGACTGATGATTATGCTGATGAATTTTGCGTTTTTTTTCTAAACAATTTGGCTCTAAATAATGCCAACTGTGTAAAAATGATAACCCTGGTCAGGGCTGCAACTAAAGGAAAACAAGCACCAAAATGTGAGCTTGCCCAGGCTGACCAAGCAGCCTTGGTGCTAAGAATAGGAGCATGAGAGGACGTTACAGTTCCTGAGTGTATCAAAAGGAAGGCTAGAGTTTTCCATGGCGTTGAGCATTTTAATAGATGAATACAAAGTTGTAATTTTGTAATGTGAAATTAGACAGCTCTAAGCAATGTTCATTAAGAAAGAGCTTGGCACATGTATCAAAGCTGAGTTGATATTAGGCGGACATAGTTGAAAGTTTTCCTTTTTGATGTTTTTTAACAAAAATAGCAAGCATTTTCAAGAAATGTATCTTACCATGTCTGACTAACAACTTATATTTATGCACTAGTTTTTGACATGCACTGGTCTTTTGTATTGATGGGATCAAACAGTTGATCACAGGCTTTTTGTCGATGTTATCATTGGGATGTTACCAGAGGACCATTGGTCTTCTGGACAAAACTACAAATGAAAACTCTGGACAAAGCAATACCCTCTCTATATCTATATCTTGATCTATATCTACCTCCCTATATCTTGAGGTAGACCTATCATAAATCAGAATCACTGGTCTTTTGTATCCAGGTGGGATACAAAAAACCAGTGGGAAATGTGCGACAAGCTGCCCAATATTTTGTAGTATAGTAGTGTCATAGACAGAACAAAAATCAGTTTGTCAGGATTTGATATTTGTTTTCAAATAATTTTGTGGTCCACAGAAAAGACTGATATTAATAGATTTCCATAGTGCAACTTGTTTAAGGTATCCGACTACCTTTCTTGTCACTTTTCTTTAAAATGGTACTGGAGTGAACTTTAATAATATTTTTTGATAGAAAGTGTCTCGAAATGGTGAAAACAGTGACAAATTTTGGTCTGCCTATGACATTTTCTATGAAAAAAATGGTTTTTATGTCAAATTTTAGGCAAAATTCATGTGATATTCGAAACACGATTGCAAAAAATTGTCTTAATGAAATGCTTTGTGATTTTCACAGTGCATTTAGCTAGTAATGTTGCAGGTTATGAACCAAAATTTAAAGGATTTCATTATATGCTCATAAGTTACACCAAAATATGCTTAAGTACGTGTGAATTTTTTTGAAATTTCATAATACATTTTGTCTACAAAACACTGTAATTCAAAAAATATATGTGATAGACCATAGATTTTGGTTCATAACCTCAACAATATATAGCAAAATATCAGATTAAAATTTCGTAAGGATGCAATGAATCAATTTTTACAAATCACGTCACAAACTCAAGTAAAATGTCAAAAATAGTATTCTTCGTAAAACACGTTTACAGTCTTTATTCGCGCATTACTTTTATGTAAAAACGCAACACTAAAGTGGGCGTAACTTTGATTCAAAGCTTCATATAAACAAAATAAGGCATGTTTTGGAATCACAACAAATAGGGCTTTTATAAAAAAAATTAAAATCTGTATTTTCTTCCAAAATGATGTTTTCAACGTAGTCGGATACCTTAAGGGATGCCACAGTGACTGATTATAAAAAATCTTACCAAAAGAAGTGACCAAACCTTTGTATCAATTCTTCAACGTCTGCCGGAATTAGACGGACCCAATTCAATACCTTCCATCTTTCAGGAAGATTCCAAATTTAGGGTCACCTGATGAAATGTTCCAGATCCACATATATTTTTTTACTTGCCATTCTTTGGAGTCTTTCTGAAATATTTACTGCATAGGCAGCAACATCACTAGTGTATGGAGACTAAATGTAGGGTATAGGAAACTGACGAAGTTGACACTGTCTTCAGATGTTCAGCATTTTTATTCAGTACCATTTTAGCAGAATTAACATACAAAGATCTCATTATCAAATAATCATATATAATTTTAATCACATGGCACTGATAACTGAATAAAATCCTCAAAAATAGCAGATAACTTACATAAAACTGGAGCACACTTTGCTTTTTATTGCAACCTCCTTGCAGTTTATACAGACGAACAGAATAAAGGAGCTTTTCATCATATCCTTTGGATTCGCTACAATGAAATAATAACAACTATCAGATATATGTTTTTCAAACAAGATAAACATGCGAGTGATCATTCTCTTTAGGACAAATTTTAAAGAAATTCTTTCTTATCCAAGTATCCATAAAGAACATTAGCAAGCTCATTGCGTAATCGTTAGCAATTTGCAATGCATTCGTAGGAATCACTTTCATGACAAACCATCTCATAACTAAACCAGCAATAAACAAATGGCAGTATAATTACAGCTGCTGGGAGGTTTGCACATAGAAGAAATTGCACAAACCCACCACTCCAAACCAAAATTGGGAATCCTTTTGTGTTTTTTGCCAAAAAACAATGACTTACAGCCAATAAGCAAGAATAGTTAACACAAGGCGTTTGCTTAACTTTTTTTATAATTTCAGTTGGAATTTCTCAACGTCAAAACTTTTTGGTTGTTGCTCCCCTCAATAATGTTGATAAGTTTCATTGATATCTCCACATTGACTTCAAATCTGAGACAAATTCTACACTATCAGATCATTCACTGCAAAATCATGTCCTACTCACTCGCTTTCCAGATAGCTTTTGATAATCTTCATGAGAAGATCTTTAAAATTCTCGTTCTCTGGCTTCAATTCCAAAGCTGCCTCGATGTTTTCTAGAGCCTCTTTGTATTTGCTTTGACTGTTATACCTGAAGGGGAAAACAAAATTCCAAAACTATATGCAATGCACAAATGTTCATTTTTAACCATGCTTTTCCCATTGTGCAACACAAAATCACAGCTTCTACTTTGGGCTAGTGAGATTATCACTGAGCTAATAGCAAATTAAACTATCTTGGTTACCTTCATATTTGATGTACGAGACAAAATATGATATTGTCTAAAAAAATTTATTTAAAAATAAATAAATTTTTTAAAAATTTATTCTTTTTAAATGGGGGGGGGGAGACTCCTATGATTTTTGGATTACTTAACACAGCAACAAAGTTTTGCTTTGTCATAAAATAAGTGTAAAGAAGCTTTTGTTAATTTTTTAAATCTCTTGTTTAATGATTTGAATACACTTTTAATGAGTTCATGTGTATTCGCTGAATATATAATTTTTCTAACTACGTGGAAGGAGCAACCAATAATAATGACTAACTGAATAATCTGCTGTTATAGGGATATTGGTAGAAAAATCAACATCATATTTTAAGCAGGAACTCACAGAAATAGAAATGCAACTGAAATCAACATGAAATCATAGGAACCCTTGCTTTTGTTCTCATCTGATAACTCTTTCTTGACTTCAGCTACCTTCTCCTCACTTATCTTTTCATGTTAGTGGGAAGGCTGACATGAATTCCAGAAAATACAGTGTTGTTTTTATACTCCTATCTAGTCATCACACATAAAACATTTCAGCATCAACACAAATTTTGACGCCTGGGATAGGTAAAGGGCAGCTACAGTGGTTATCTATTACTACAGTCTAATTTGATTGAGAAAATGTTTTGCGCAAAGCAATATTCCATGTTAATAAGGTTCATACAATGCAAGGAAAAGTATTTCTCAAAAATCCCTAGTCATTTGAAGTGATTTTAAAAACATTCAGGACACAACGATCACTGCCATGTTATAAAATATTACTCACAGTTACATGCAGCACATGCATAGAAAAAAAGACAAAGAAAAATAAGACTTACAATGAACCAAGATTGAACAAAGCATCCACATTCTTAGGATTATGAAAGAGAGCCTCTTTGAAATCAGCCTCGGCTGCAAATGAGGTTTCCTTCTTACACAAAAGCTGTAGACCCTTCTTGAAGCTGAATAATAATAGAAGAAAGTTACAAAGTAAGCAGTTGTATTAAAAAAACTGAAGCCAAAACTCCTTTTTCTACATGATAATAAAGATTTCTAATTCATACACTGACAGTAGGATCTCGATTACCCGGGGTAATGGGAAGAAAGACGACCACAGATAACCGAAAAGCACAATGAAGTCAACAACCATTGTTTCTTGTTCCCCCCTTTTTATCGCAAAAATTATGGAAGAGAAATCTACTGCAGTCATCTTTTCCTGCTGTTTTACACAATCCCTTCTCTCAAATCTCGGTAAAAAGAACAAATTTGGAGGTTGAATATATACTCACTATTCATTTGACAGCTTCTCTCTTCGATTCTGGATGATGTCGCCATGCCCCAAATTCTTTAGCTCTAAACAACTGAATAAATAAATTTATAATTTCGTGATAAGAATAAATAAATATTATGCACATTTAAGCATGAAATAATTTTTATTATAGTGAAAATCCTATATAATGATACCCTCTATAACAATAATCTGTATGCAGTGAAACCTGTCTAAGATACACTGTATGAGATGGGAACTTGTCTTAAACGGAATCAAAAGGTACTTTGTTTGATGATTAGTGCTTTGATGTGCACCTTCATGAAACAGAAATCTGTCTAAAACAGAATATTATTTCAGTTTCTTGGTGTTCTTTTCGTACAGGTCTCAGTGTTATAAAATCGATTTTCTATATCATATGTGTACGGATCAAGGGCTAATTTTGTATATGTACTAGACAGGACCAAACTTGAATGATAAGCTAGTTCAAAAGTTCGTCAGAGCTGGGCAAATGCCTGAAACAGGCAAAAATTTGTCAGCCAACAGTGGTTCGTGGACCTCAGCAATGACTTTTGGAATGTTTACTTTAGTTATTGTGGTTCCCAAACAATGCATTCCAGACACGTTTACAACAGTCCTTTATAATGGTTTCTCACTTCTCTTATGCTTCCAGAATATTGAGAAAGCTCAGGCAGCACCGGGTATTTCTGCTAATCACTTATATAATGATATTACTCACTGGTCCTGATTAACTCACTTATTAACTCACCTGATTAACACTTTTGTTTCAGAGTTTTAATATATACAGGGTGCATAGGTAACAGGGCGTAAGGTATTTACTGGTGAACTGTTGATCCTAGAGGCATGTTTCCAATTAGAAAAAGTATCTAAATAATGTTTAGTACTCAGGTATGTCATTCATATTACAAGGTGTTGCATAGTTATTACAATAAAAGTGTTAACTTTTTATATGGACACCCTGTGTTTTTCAACAAACTCAATTAAAAAGTTGTTATTGGTCTCTTCTGAGGCCAAGAAAAATTCCACAACTCTAAGTGCAATATTCACTGAGATATTCGAAAAGCGGAGGAAAGTCGGGGAAAAAACAGTCAAGCTTTAAATTAGGATAAACCATTTTACTCACATTTAAGACTGTTGTTTCCCCTAATTTTCCCCGTTTTTCAAATTCAAATATCTCAGTTAATCGGTCGTCCGATTCGTGTGAATTCTGACCACGAGGTCCTGATGACGGCTCTCCATTTAAGAGCCGAAATGCACCGACCAATTGAATTACTTGTCTTGGAAACGTGGCAATTTTTGTATAAATTAAAACCAAGCGAAGTTTCTAATTTTTGTGATAATAGCATAAATCTGATGACAATTTTGCCTCTTGATATAACAATAATCCCACTACAACAATATTTCATCTTGGTCTGCAGAGTATCGTTATATCGCAATTATAAATAAATAGCAAGCTCTGTGAAGTTCACATACATGAAATTTTTTTCCTTGTTTGTTTTTCAACAATAGTCACCATTACTGTGTTTCAATATTGTTTCAACAAGTTGTCTTTTTATGTATCAGGTCACACCGAAGTGCTTCAAAATGCGTAAGATGTTTGAAAATATAAAGAATCAGATGAATCAAAGGTTTATCATAAAATAATTGTCCCCATACGACTATTTTTGCTGGTCAGTTCTTGTACAGGCATTATATCTGTAGCCTCCATGAACTTCAAAGATGATTTACAGTTTCACAACCTTGACCCAGGGCCATAGCGTGCTCTCTTTCTCTCTGGGCCCTGGGAGACTTTTTCTTGGGAGCCCCATTGAAAGGGTTATTATGCAAAATAAGTGTACAATATTATGTGGAGCCTCAGGAAATTTCTTGGTTGCCCGAGCCTAGTTACATGCCTGCCTTGACCCTAGGTAACAAGCAGGACCCCCCCCCCCAAAAAAAAAGACCCACAATCATTACTTTGAAGGAAAAAAATTCAGATATTCGAGTCTCTACATTAGAGCAGAAAAGTAACCCACAGAATACCTTTCTGCATTAATTCCTCAAATTCAAGACCGAAACATAGCATCTGATGTGGCCTTGACCTAAGAGGCCCTACTCTTACTTCAGAATGCTTTTCTCACAAAAAATAAGGAATAAATTCCTTGAAATTTTTTTTTGAAAAATAAAGAAAATTGTTGAGCTACTCTTGTTGCTTACTCAGACTGAGTGAAGTACAGCCGTTTTGGATGAATCCCCAGGTACTCCAGAATCTTATTACAGTCTTCTGTACTTAAATCTGTATGTTTCTCGATGAATTCATAAAGAGGTTTCTTGGGTTCCTCTTGATCCAACCTAAGAACAGAAAAAGAAACAAATTATAATGGGGGGAACTTCAGTTATAACAAAATCATGTGATTAATGAAAGTAAGGGGAAAATATGATTACTGGTAGTGAGTAGGGAGATCCTTGTAATCAATAGTACCCTGAAAGAAAAAATATCATTTGAATTACTTTTTCTCTAGCAATATAGACATAAAGAACATAATTTTAGAGCTAGTGACTTTCATGCAAATGCGGCATATTTTAATGATTTTATTTTAAACAAAAAAATTAAGGAATCAAAATTAGCTAGTAAAATCAACACTTTCGAATATCAGTTATTTCACTTAATTTGAAGCAACCGGAATTTACATGTAGAGAGAAAAAGAACTACAATATTACAGCTCATTCATCAGGTGATTTTTTGCAACATTTATTTTTTATAATGCTTAACCCTTCTACGTACAGGCTTTTGGCAATGAATTTGGAGTATCAGCTATGAATCTCAAAAACTGGTTTCCATGTTTGCATATTAGAAAGGGAAAGAAAAAGATAAGTGTGGTAGATTTTTCTTTCATAATTTTTTACGAAAAAAATCTGTTACACAGGAAGAATAAATATTCACACAGAAAGACAATAAAAGGGAAAAAAGTGCTGAGGTGAACAGGGATGGAAAAAACAACTTTCGTTTTTCAGGTTACATTGAAGCTTTGCAATGATAAGGAAATGAAGAGCTTGAGTGAATTTCTTCCATGTCTCGATCCTGATCCTTAAGGGGTAAATGCACTATTAAGAGTTCTAATAGAGGAACTGAAGATATGTCATACTACCACCAACACCAGGTTTTAAGATTCAAAATATTGCTTTGAAAAGTTCCAAAGATGCTCAATGCTCCATTTGCTATAATGAACATTTTAAATGACTTTAAGCGGTGAAAATTGATAGAGTAACACAATGTGAGAGAGGAAGGGGAGAATAGTATTTAATGAGTTGATTAAGTATTATTGCAGTCAAAGCTCGACGAACTCGACTCGTAGAGATGTGAAAAATTACTATGCAGAATCAAAAGTTTAGAAATAGGAAAGACGTTTAAAAAAATAGTATATCAGTTGGGACCAGAAAATCAGTACTCGTAAAGTGTAGTTCACAAAATCGAGTGTCGCCTATATTAAAGTAGAATATATAAATATTATGGAAATAAATAGAGCGGGGGGGGGGGGGGAATTAAAAGCAACACCCACCCCTCCACATCCACGATATACAGCATGCCGTGATTACCTTAACCTTGATGCATTCATGCATCTTTCAGTTCATCCTTTTCTTCAATCATTGCACTTCACTCATAGTTAGAAAAATTTATAGCAGATAGCAGCACTACACATAACAAGAACAACATGTACACATACATTCCAACATATACCAATTCATTAGACGCTTCATAGAGGAATATGGACGAGATGCATGTGTGGTTTAACAGTCCATCGTTCTCCAACTGATTTGAAATAACATTAAAAATATCACTTAAATTATAAAAGGTTATTTACATTATTTTGACGACACTCTTATTAAAACTAATTTTCAACTGAAAACCCATTAAGTTCTGCTCGCATAACATTGAATGCTAAACACATTAACAATTCAACAGATGCTTAAAAAAAAAATCAATTTTAATGATGTTTCACTTACCAAACTCGCATCTGTATGCACCAGATCAAGATGATGAAGCTCAGGCTTTATGCTCAAGACCAAATTACGCTCTACACATTGTACATCCACAACAACGGCTGAAAAGAAAAGCTATTGAAAGATTATGTCGTTTAAATGAATCTGTTTGTACAGCTTTCAGGGGGAAATTTCTGCATTAAATAAGCAGATAATGAGATCATTTTCACATTCAATTTAAGTTAGAGAGGGCTTATTATGCTGGGACCTACAGTTTATAGCTAATTCCACACTGTTTTTTTTCCAAAATGTCTTTCCATGCAAGATTAGTGGCCAACAATTTAAAACAGATTTCAATTGAATATGTTTCATTCTACTATTGAACTGAAAATAGTTGCATTAATGACACAGCAGCCACCGAGTGACACCAATGAAACAACTCCACAAGTATTGAATAACAACAAAAAGTGGTTAATAGCAGAAACATACCACTAATCAATGTGCCTGCTTCTGGATTTTCCAATTCATCTGCTTTCATCACAGCCTGTAATGCATAAACAGACAGATTTTGTTTTAAAAAAATATAACATTTTCTCCACTATGAGACAAACAGATGAATTGTTTTACAATGGGGGAATGACATAAAAAAATAGAACAGGAGGGAACCCCCTTCTCCCCAAGCTAAGGACAGTAAGAGCTTCACTGGCTCTTTACTGCACCTACTTTTAGCTACATTCCTCTGCAGATATAGTCATTATGACACTTTCTCTCTAGATAATGGAGAGAAAGTCTTGGTCTATCATTGTACAATGATTTTTGACCCAGAACTGTGTGCATGACTGGGTTACAGCTAATTGGACAAAGCTGCAAGAAGAAAACTTTTAAGGACTAACCTGCATTATGTGGTCCATGATCCAGAGAAAGGGGTTGTATGATTTTTAATGGGAGCAATTAGGATATATGAAAATTCATATTTGAAGAAAAAATAATTTTTCAGAATCGAACATCCATATTCAAAGGGAAAATAATTTCAGAATTAATGAAAATTCATATTTTAGTGAAAAAATAACATCGCACAATATATCAAATTCTCCAACAATTACATGCTCCCTGTTTGTGCCCTGAGCACTGTTGGGCTAGGCCATTTAACCACAGATGCCATCGTATGAATCGAAATGTATTCAGTATGACTTGCAGTATGATGATCCCGCATTGAGGCCAGCAATGTCTGAAAGATCGAAAACCCTTGCTTTAGACCAGTGTTTCTCAAAGTATGTATGTCGCAGTGAGCTGGAGATATTAATTTGTATACCTATTTATGCTTTGGAGTCGTTCCTTGATAAGTGAAAATATCTAGTAAACTATTCTGGGGATCCACAGATGAATCATGAATTGGGCAAAAGAAGCCCCGGGTGACAAAAGTTTAAGAACCACTGCTTTAGATCGAGTTAATTCCAAGTTCTTTTGGGCTTCCTCCACATGGACAGGAGTTCTATTTTTTCAATAATAAAGACAACTAGATATAGTACCTGGTGCTGCCCAGGATTTTTTCAATTACTAAAAGAATCGAAAAAGTGATAAACCGTTATACATAATAAAAAGACTAAACTGTTATACATAACACTGTCAGACCAGACATGACCCCCGCTCTGTCCCTTTCAGGATGCAAGACCTTCACCCATGTGGGTTGGGTCATGCTGGGGATTATACACAATACTGGCAGCATTAAAGACGTTACAAACCATTGTAAAGGCATATGCATGTCTGAATATATTTCTAGGGAACCACAATAACCAAAGTAAACATTCCAAAAGTCATTGTTGAAGCTTACAAACCATTGTTGCCTGACAGTTTTTGGACAATTTTGCCATTTATATTTACCTATCATTATATTGGGGTAAAAAAATAACATGCCAGAAATAGGAAAAAAATTGGGACCTGTTGTAACTGTCATTATAATGGAACAGTCATTATAATGAGCGTAGACTGTATTAATACTATGAAAAGTGAATCAAGATGATATACCATTATGTAAGCCATTATCATTACAGAGAATATTCAGCAGAATTGAAAACTGCAAAACTGTTTCCAAACATGAGTGAAAAAAGGGCAAGTCAAAGGAAATAAAAAAGAAAGTTTACTCACAGAAATATTAAGATCATCAATTTTGATCGGAAAATCAGTACTCAAGATCTTGAGGCTGTGGTAATAGTCCCCTGGCTTCAAGACTTTGGCATAATAAGTACAATTGATGCCACGTGCCACCTACACAGAAATTGAAAATGTTTCAATATTGCGTTCCTCGATTACATGGACAAGCAAATTCAATAGACTAACAACTAAGTGACAATCGTTGACATTAGTTATGTGCAATAGACACTGCAATGTGCAACGAGAATGATAATTATAATCTAGAAAAATATACTGACCCTAAAGAACAGTGCTCTACGATCTTTGCCAGTTGATTTAGCTAGATATGAATACAAAGATGGTAAAGGGAAAGCTAAAAGAAAAAGGGAAAAAACAATAATTAGTCAAGTAGCATGACATTATCACCAGGACATTACCACAGGGCTTATCCCATCCCCAAGATCTTTTCCAGCTCAGTTTTTATGGCAGAGCCTGGAAGGTTAGCCAAGCAGCAATACAATGAGACAGATGGCTTTCAATATGCAACCACACAAAAATAAAAACAAATAGTTTTCAATGTAAAAAAAAGTTGTTTTTTTAAAAAAAATAAAATGGCAGCACCATTAGAATTTGTGCATCCACTGTTTCAACTGTGGCGAGAATGCATTCTGGCAGCTGGGCTAATGAATTAAGCATTTATGAAATAGGTGCCACGAAAACAACATGCGCATGCCACGACATCCTAAAAATATTCACACATACCTATCAGAAAATGTACATAATAGTAAATTGAAAATTTTTTTGAAGAAAGAATCAAAAATTTTGTTTGTCTTCATCATAATTATCCCAAATACTCATTACAGAGCAACCTTGATAACTTAACATTGTTATTCCCATGGGTAATACTAAATTCGATACAGGGGAAAACCTTCTATAACTTGACACATGATGACCACATCCCGCATAAATCGACTATAATTTAAACTGCATTATCACAACTCATTTTTAGAAATCGTCCATGTGTTGATCAGTTCAAAAAATTTTACCACACATTACTTTGTTACAAAATTTATTTTTCATTGTTTCCCCAGTTCGTTTGTTGATTGATATGTGTCGAAGATTTTCTCTTACATCTTTGATTACTTCCCATTATTCTTCTGTTTGGAATCCGTAAAACTCAACTTGTGGAATATAAAAGCCAGACAGATGTGAATGATTTCTGAAATTTTCGAGTTAGAGATGGGAGAAAAGCGAAAATGGGGGAAAAGCTTTAGCAAAATGCCACAATGCTAATGATTTATGATTGGAAGTCTTCTTGTTTCGTACCTCCTGTACAAATTTTTTGCAAAAGTGGCTACTTTTTCTTTTCCATTTTGTGAGAAACGCGACCATAGCTAAAATCCTGATCTAGCTGCATATTGGTGAACACTACTACTGCTACTAAACCACACATACACCTTGTCCATACTCCTTTGCAGAACTTCTAATGAATCGGTATATGTTGGAATGTGCATGTGTTGTGTTTCTTTAACACTTTGGTGTGCTGAGTGGATAACACATGGGTATTGGTATTTTTTTGGGTATTGGATAAGCATTTATTATTTCGTTAGACTTTAGATTGATTATATACATATATAGATAGACAAGAATTTATATAGCAGGAGCAGAAGATCTAGACATCTTATCGGCTTGATGTCTGGGGTGGAGAACTCAGAGTTCTCTTTTCCATAACATTAGGTGGCACTGTATGACCTAGGCGATAGTCCTTATCAGTCTTATTGGTTTAGTTCTTGTTTTATATATAAACCACATTCCTCACCGCTAATTAAAGATCCAACCGAACAGCAGCTTTCCTGGTTTGTTGCAAAGGAATGGTAGCGCTGGTCATCTGTGTCTTGCTGGACATCTCTGGTGCCTTAGCTGGTATTGGTAGATTGCTGCTGATCTATGCTGAGTTGTCTGTTCCTCTGGAACAATCTATACCTCGGAGTCAGTAGCGACAGGAGTTGATGAAAAATTTTCAGCAACTCTAGGTACCACTGCTACTGGCTGAACTTGATTATCAGCTGCTCTCATCTGGTCGACATGTCGTCAGAACCGTCCCATTTACATCTACAGTGTGTAATGTAGAACTCTTTGTTGAGAACAGTTCCAAACTTCTACTTGATGTTGGCAAATCTGTAATCTCGCACTGATCTCACACAAGATCTCCTATCTAGAAGGTTCGGTCCTAGAAGTCTGCGACATCATTTCTGACCCTTTCTTGAACCCTGTTCTTGATATGTTGCAAGACTATCTATCCTAGTTTGAATTTCATGTTTTAGGAATAACATTCCCCGACTTGGTATGATAGTCACATTTGGCACAAAAATGTGCTCACTTTTTGGTGATTGTCCCAGGAAATCTATGCATTACCCGAAGGGATTGTTTTAAGGTGTGAATGTATGGCTCTGCCTGCCCATTGCTTGATGGTTTGAAGGGCGCACATGTTTTTTGCTTTATGCCATTATTCCTCATGAATATTTCAAACTCATGTGATGTGCACTAAGGACCATTGTCACTCACTAACACTAAAGGCAGTTCAAATCAAGAGAAACAGTCCCTTAGGCATTCAACTGTCTTGAACGTGTTTGTTAATTTCATTGGGTATACTTCAATCCATTTGGAATGAGCATCGACTACGATCAAAAACATATGCTTGAATATGGGACCTGTGAAATCCACGTGAATTCTCTCCCATGAAGCACTTAGGTATTCCCAATGGTATACCCTTGCTTTCACCAGATCAGACTTGAATCTGGACAGTTTTTAGCAGCCTTTTGGATGTCACTATCAATGTTCTTCCGGTAGACATAGGATCAGGCAATTTTTTTCATTTTAACAATACCCAGATGGCCTTGATGGAGAGTTCATCAAGAATTTTATTCCTAATTTTCTTCAGAATGGAATGGCCATGCATAATGCATTCATCCTGCAAGGTGTACTAGGCTTTCTTCATCACTCTTATCGGTTTAGTTCTTGTTTTATATATACACCACAGCGTGTATGTGCTATGAACCTAACATGAAGTTTGTTTCTGTGTAATGCTTGTTATGTGCAGTGCTGCCATCAATTTTTCAAACTTTAAGTGAAGTGTAATGACTGATTAATTGTATCATTGTAGGCTTTTTACTCTCTGTGGCGAGACTTTTTAACAGGAAGTCGACAGGAGAGATAGCTCATAGCTCGGAGGCACCAATTCCCAGAGGTAGATTTAATGCTGTGCATGAAGTGAAGTACAGTCGAATCCCGTTTTAACGAATACCGTTATAGTGAAAATCTCGTTTTAACAAACACATTTCTAATCCTCCAAATAAGTTTACATAGGAACAATGCTTGGTAACCTGGAATTCCTTTATAACGAAATTTCGTTTTAACGAAGTGATTCCTTCGGTCTCTTGGTGTTCGTTATAACGGGATTCAACTATATTGATGGCTACCGAAGAGTTGGCCAATCACCATCGACCACACACACTGCACTTGTATATTCAACAGATTTTTTTTGTCATTTCGAGATCACGATGTCACAGCAGCAACCAGAACGGCATATTGAATTGATGTAAACAAGTGCATCTCTTGATGAGGGGATGTGGCTCTGTGTCCGACAATCTTGGGCTAATACAGAATGACTTGTGGCATTGAGGTGAGAAAAATGATCAAGAATATTTCATTTATTAGCACTTACACGCAGGTGGCCCATTTTTCCAACCGCTGCAGGTCCCTACCACTACAATTTTTGCTATGTGACAAGACAATTCTAGTACTTCATGTTCGCGATACAATCATGCCATTCCGATGACTTTGTACCAAAGTCAGAATTCTGCTATTAGATACAGCTGAATCATTTCTTGCAATGCCTTCGCATAAACTGTCTAGAAGTTGCTTTGATTTAAAATCTGACCTATTTTCGTCAGGCTTAGCTTTTCAAACTGGCATCCTGATTTATAAGACATATTCATGTCGAAAAATAGACATGCTGTTCAGTCGCTGTTGGATAATTTTTTTTTTCTGAGCAATTAAAGTTCCAAGTTCTGTAATGCAACATTTATCTACTTAGAAGAGGTTCGACTGCACAATGTCCAAGAGAATTTTGGACATAATAATTTTTAAGTTTTATGGAAAAGATGAGAAATAGGTGGATAACTGTACTTACGATCAGGCATCGGAGGTAAGAATGATTCTCTAGATTTCCCCTCGATATTGATAGTCTCAATAGTAGGAAGCGATACGGCCAGGAATAGCAAATCTTCACACATCTTCCGTATCTTTTCGGCTTTAAAAATAAGAAAATATTAATCAAGACATTTGTTTGTTATGATAATGAAGGATTAGTAACATAGAAATCATAATTATCCAAAACGCAAAATGTTATTACTCATTGCTGTGAATAAAAGCAGGGTCGGATGAGACACGTTGATAATTGCAAACCTTGAAGATAGTGATACATTCAAAACAACGGAATCAAAACAAACCATCTATGTTAAAATGATGGAGGGCCAAAAATGATTAGAGCCCAACTATATATACTGTTATATTTTGGGTAGCTATATTCTATACAATGGGTCATATGTCCCGTTTCGGATCCAGGGGGTGGAAATCACCTCACCCAAGAGCGAGATAATAAAGGAAAAAGTAGTCTCTCATGTAAAATATAAAACAGTCCCACAAACAACACAAGTAGTTGCCCCCCCCCTTCTGTATCTCACACCATGCCTCTACTGATCGCGCTATCGCAGCAGTCCAGTTATCCCCTCCCGGCACATCCAACCTAGATTCGCACATATACATACAGGGTGGTAATAAAATAAGTTTGCCTATATGAAAGTCTCTAGGGACTGCAAATATCAACAGATCCGATGGAAATTCGAGACCTAGGTGCTTCAGAGTATGCACTTGAGAATAATATCATTGATAATTTTTGTTGCACTACGGTTATTTTCTGCACACGAGGGCTAATTAAACCAGGCCCTACAATTTATTGCCGATTCCGAACGGCAGGCTTGTTTTTTTTTATACTCACCGAGAGGTTGGTGCACTAACCCCTCAATGGGGGAACTCCCTGCGGTAGCAATTTTTTGCTGCGGTCAAGTCACAGTTTTTTGTTGTACCCCTGTGGCAGGAAAGTTTTCTGACGAGGACAAACAGGGTATCTAACTCGCGACACCTCTAAACATCCTTTGGTACTGTAGGGGAGTATCTTATCGACCGGGCTGCAGCGCCCCTTTGATAATAATAAGAGGAACTAAAGCTAACTCTCACAATTATAGTAACAGCAGCCAAAATTTAGAAAATTTCAAATGGCAACACTAACTTTTATGCATTGCAAAGTGATTGGCACAGTAAAAAAACCATAAATGGCAATGCCAGCGCTAGACGGAAACAATAGCTCCACAATACTGACAGGGCTGCAGCCCTAGAGACTGGGACGATTCCTATCATTTTTTGTCTTTTCATGCTATAATTTTTTTTCTCTAAACAGGGTATTTTAAAATTATTGAAAAAATTAAAACCTTATTTTGTAGCATAGGCAGACTTGGAAGTCTGGGGGGGGGGGCACGGTCATTATTGCTGGGGGGATACAATGATGATAATGTCAATTCATATATACATTAGACCAGTTGACTCCACCTGGTCTGGTACCCCTCAGGGATTGGTCCTCTCCCCGTCATTATTCTTGATTTACATTAATGACCTCCCTCAAACCCTCAACTGCACCACTAAATTCGTTGCTGATGACTGTTATCTACCACATCATTCACCAACAGTCTAATCAAGAACTTCTCCAAAATAATCTGACTTCTATTTCTGACTGGTGCTCACTATGGCAGATGCCTATCAATATTTCAAAAACAGCTTTCATGAGAGTTACCCGTAAATTACTTCCTCTTGAATACTTTTACTCAATTGATAATTTAACCATATCCCTAGTTTCTGAAATTAAATACCTCGGCATCATGATCTCAGCTGACCTATGTTGGAACAAACATGTTGATCACGTTGTTTAAGTCTTCCAGAGAATTCTTAACAAACTTTCTTCCTCCGCTGGAACCTCAAACATTCCATTGAGGATAGCAGACCGCTCTGCTACCAAACTTACATCTCTCCTGTACGCCTCTCATGCTGCTGAAATTGGGGACCCCCCTCACCTCCACTAACATATAAAAACATGAATCAATCCAAAATAAATCTACCTGTTTCATCCACGACTGCTGGTCATCCTTTATGTTTTATCTCAGCGCCCGAACTTAAAAAAAAATTAATCTCCTTCCACTTGCTACTCTTCATCTTATTTCTCGATTAACCCTGTTTTATGGGATCTATAATGGTCATCTTAACTTTGATACTTCCGGTATTCTAGCTAAACCATCCCACATCTCCAAAAGACTCGACCCTTCCCTTAATTCAAAACCTATTTTTGCTTCCACTGACTGCTTTAAATACAGCTTCTTTCCTCATGCCATTGGTGAATGGAACAAACTCCCAAGCTCTATTGGCAAATCCCCCACTATCACATTTTTTATCTAATATCAAACAATATTTTCTGTCATTTTCAATCGCATCCTCTTGTATAGGCCCCTGGGCCAACAATATTGTATAAATAAATATAGTGGGGGCCCAGCTCCAGGATATAGGGAGGGGGGGGCATATTGCAGACAAAAACATGCTGGAACAGCCAATGCAGATCATGTTATTGCTGTTAAAAGTCCCTCTCTTCCCAAGTTATTAGCGCATAAACCCTTAGGTGAGATCTTTGCCTATCTGCGTCCTGCACCAGCGTTCATGATATTTCAAGTAGCGCTCCAAGACCATTCATGGTTTTTCATTGATGTCTCTCACTTAGCAATGCATGAAAACTGAGTGCTGCCATTTGAATTGTTCCAAATTTTGTTTCTGTGGCCATAAACATGTGAGCTCTAGGTTTTTGTTTTCACTTCTTCGTTCTTGCATGCATACTTTGAAACACCTATATCCTGAATTTCATTCGCATTCGTTGATTTTTGTGGCTGCTAAGAGCTCATATATCTGCAAAGTTATTTTATGGCCACCATGTATATAGAGCACATAGGAAAGTCTTTGCGATCTGAAATAACTTGCAAACTGAGAGAGCTACAGGTTATGCAACACAGATAACAATATAGGATATAGTGACTATGCCCGATCAAATGCAACAAATAGTGGCACATGAAATATATACAGGGTGACGTGACATGTTCTGCCAAATGAAAGGGGTTAATAAACGAGCTCAAGTAGAACATAAAACACCCTACTAACCCTGTCCTACATCGAACCATTTTCGAGTTTTGTTGGATCATCGGTTATGGAAAAAATATTTCAAATCTGGATTTGTGAAGTTTCTGAGAGATGTACACGCAAACTAAGCACACATTTGGAAAGTGCAGAAAAATACTATAAGATGAAACCAATTTCGCCGAAATATCTGGATTTAATGACGATGCTGAAAGATTGGCAGAGTTAAAAATCTGGATTGGCACCAAAACTTTTAATCGCAAATTCTGCAAACATCCTTGTAGCTAGAACCTGTCAAATTTGCCAAAAACTTTTCCATTGCACCGCTTCCGAACGAGTCTACAATAAATTATATCTGTATTCTAGTTCAGGAGAAATTCAGTCTTGTTTGCAATACATCACTGTAATCAGTATTGACTGAAGTAGATATTCAACGAAAATTTGGAATTGGCAGTTACAGATTTTGGGTACAATTTGATTTTGCACAAAAAAATTCCACAAGGTGACAACACTACTTCTATCTACAGGATCATAGGCATATGCAGAATTTTCTGGGGTGGGGGTGTTACTTTTTTTTTCCTGTAAAATAAAAGTATAATCTTTGCTTAGGGGGGGGGGGTTCCCCCCCCCCCCTTTGCACACACCAATGTACAGAATATCCATATTTAATGGCAAGCTACAAGCTCTGAGAGATTGGTGAAGTAAAGAATCCCACTAAAATTATGCTGACAAACACAGATTTCAGCAATGTATTACAAACAAAAGGCTAAATTTCTCCCGAACCCCAGACCATCGATATAATTTATTGTAGGCTCTTTGGAAAGCTGGTGCAATGGACAAGTTTTCTGGTAAATTTGACTGATTTTAGCTACAAGGATGTTCGCGTAATTGATGATGAAAAATTTTGCCAACATTTCGATTTTGAATTTTGCAAATTACTCAGGGCTTGTAGCTCACCATTAAATCCAGGTATTGCGATGAAATTGGTGTCACCTTATAGCATTTTTTCTTCTTCTGCTCTTTCCAAATGTGTGCTTAGTTTGTGCATAGGTCTCTCAAACAGACGTCTCTCTGGACTATCACATTGGAAACTGTTATATATATCATGCCAAGAGAACTCACTATATTTTTGGGCATCTAGGAACGGAATGACCGGAACTTCTTCTGTATCTGCAGGAAAAAGAATAAAGTTCCTAAATTCAAAACATTAAAAAACAAATCCATGCTTAGAATACATGCACAAGAATGGAGCTGAAAACTTGATTGACACTAAAATATCAGAAAAGTAATGTTTTTTGGGTTTTTGTTTTGGATGCCGGCAAATGCACCCAGATTATGCATTAACACTAGAATGACGAAAGTGATAATTTTGACAGTAAAGCTACTTTGATATATGATTACACCCAAGTGGTTTAATCTCAGGTCGTTGGAATTTCATGACTTTTCTCATCTTGTTAAGGCTCTTAAATTTCTATAATATAAATGTTGTAGGTTTCTTAGTTTACTGGTAAAATGTTCCACCTAGAACAATGGTCGCAGTTATTTTGTCATGATTGCAAAACATGCTGAAATGAAGTGTCTTCTTATGCAAACATTAATATTCAGAGAACAGGTGTTCTAACATGGTTTTTGCTTTTCTCCGGTACCCATCTTGTAGTGTTCAAAGGTACACTTTTGAAGAAGCTTGTCATCATGTTATTCAATTAATTTAGGATTTCTATGGATCTTTGCACTTCTACTGTATTACATTCACTGATACAACGTCGTACCACAGAAAAACGTCTTCCTCCCATATGCTCCGAAAGATCGTAGGGGGTGAACTTGACCAATGATGTCAATATTAATACTAATTTGTACCTACGTAATATCCTCATCACCCAACGGATCTTTCTTTGAAGCCCGACTACCAATTAGAAATAGGGGGTTGGTACCCCTCAAAACTTTACTTTTTGGAATCTTTTAAAAATTAAAGGAGATTTTTAGAGAGATTTAGATGGCTTTTTTCTCAGCCAGAGATATCAAGGAAACAGTTATTTTCCGGATATTATGCTGAGGTGAGCTCGGAAAGAAAAGTCATCACGTCTCCGCCGGGACTCGAACCCAGGCCCTCTTGCATACCGAGCAAGCATGCTACCATCTACACCACTGGAGACACATGAATCTGCCTTCCTAATTTCACGCACTGTGTCGTGAGGCGCTGAAGTAGAGGCATTAGTAGCCTCTCTTAACTTCAGGAAATGGCCCCCGGGTGGGACGGTTTTTAGAGAGATTTAGATGGCTTTTTTCTCAGCCAGAGATATCAAGGAAACAGTTATTTTCCGGATATTATGCTGAGGCTTTCTTTCCGAGCTCACCTCAGCATAATATCCGGAAAATAACTGTTTCCTTGATATCTCTGGCTGAGAAAAAAGCCATCTAAATCTCTCTAAAAACCGTCCCACCCGGGGGCCATTTCCTGAAGTTAAGAGAGGCTACTAATGCCTCTACTTCAGCGCCTCACGACACAGTGCGTGAAATTAGGAAGGCAGATTCATGTGTCTCCAGTGGTGTAGATGGTAGCATGCTTGCCCGGTATGCAAGAGGGCCTGGGTTCGAGTCCCGGCGGAGACGTGATGACTTTTCTTTCCGAGTTCACCTCAGCATAATATCCGGAAAATAACTGTTTCCTTAAAGGAGATTGATTAGTGCAAGCTAGAAATCAAGTTGAGAAAAGATGTAGCACTTAGAATTTGTTTTTTTGACATGGTAATCGATTTCCCATCAGGAGCAGCGATCATCCGTGACAAAAGGAATGGAGGAAAGGTAGGAAAGAAATTCTTACCACATTTTAAGTAAATTATGGAGGTTTAATTATACCAAAATTATGAGGAATTAACAGGGGGCAGATGGCGAAATTAGGTTTAAAGAGTGATTAAAAGAGAGTTATTCTAACATCAAGTTAAAATTATTATAATTGAACATATATTATTCTGTCTATGTATTATGCAGATTTTGGTATCGTGGAAATGGTTTTTAATTGACTTTTATTTGTGTAAATATAAATCGTTCTTTTCATGTGATCATTTGATTAAATATTAAATGCTATTGAAATTTAACTGATTCTTTCTTTTCATGAGTCATCGTTTTATTCTAAATGTATATTGGACCACTAGGAGCCTGGGTTAATCTAGATAATTACATATATATATATATTCTTCCAGTGGTTCGATATAACACTTTACATAACTTCCATGATATTGAAGTAAAGGTAACCCCTGGTATGGTATGCATATTACTGATATGTGGTAAAGTTTGTGATTAAAAGAAGCATAGAAGATCTTTGAGGGTAAATATAGACCTGAACTTAATCTCTAGATATAGTACAGAAAGCAAGCTGCTCTATTTCTAGATTTTGTGCATGGAAAAAATTGCAGAAATATATAGGGCGTTGAACTTTGCAATGCATTGAATATAGTGCAGTTTAGCTATGTGGCACTAGGGTTCCCCTGATTAAAAAACAGAGGAACAATTTTTTGTATAATGTCTTGAATACTATGCCCTAATTACAGAGGGGGTGCCCTGCTGAATGATGTGGGGTGCCGTTATTTTACCACATGCATTTGACTGAGCAAAAAAATAATAATTCTACAGTTGGTAAGTAGAGACATACTAGGTCTTGAATACCATACACAGGCACTATGCGGGCATCATGCTGGACTCTCATTGTGGGGATCCAGATTCAAACTCCATTGACGCACAGTGGTGGTCAGTTGAGGGGAGATTGGTTTTCTGCAGTTTTCCAACTTTGAGGAGTTAATGTGAACCTGTTTCCTATTTAAAGAGGTCTCTCTACAGACAGCAGGCAGACTGACATGATACTGACACAACATGGAAACTCAAGCATTTACCATCTTCAATGAGAAAAAAAGTCTATCTATCTCTTTCTCTCGTCCAACTTGGGGACCATTTATTAAAAGTTAAGAAAGGCTACTAATGCTTCCACTTCAGCGCCTTCTCACGCCACAGTGCATGAAATAAGGAAGGCAGGGAAGTCTCCAGTGGAAGATTTCTGTTAGAAAGTCTTGCCACAGAGAAGAACAGGCCTACAATGATAGTTCTTCAATCATTACATTTCACTCATAGTTAAAAAAAACCAATGACAGATGGCAGCACAATACATAACGAAAGCATTACACAGAAACAAACTTAACTTCTAGTTCACTACATGCACATTTAACATGTACCAATTCGTTAGAAGTTCCGCAGAGGAATATGAACGACGTGCATGTATGGTTTAATAGTAGTAGTGTCTCCAGTGGTGTAGATGATAGCATGCTTGCACGGTTTGCAAGAGGGGCCTTGGTTTGAGTACCCGCAGACACCAGATGACTTTTCTTCCCGAGTTCACCTCAGCCTAATATCCCGAAAATATCTGCTTCCTCAATTTACTATCTTTACTTCAAAATATATAAGACAGATGGCAGCAAGAGCACGAAACAAACACAGTTCTGACAATATAATGACAATATAAATATGGTAGGGGCCACACACACAATGGCATGTACCAATTCATAAAAAATTCCGCAGAGGAATGAGTACGAAGTGCATGTAATTGATTAAGTAGTAGTACCACGCACAGGCGAAATTGAAATCATGAACGAAGGAAATTTCGGTCAAAAAATTATAAAATTTCATTACTTTACTAATGATTGTTGCTGATATTTTCAAACAAATGAGTTCATTCAGCGCCATAGGCATATGCAGAACTTTCTAGAGGGTTTAGCGATTGGACAAAACATTTTCTGTATTATTGCAGTGTAGAACTTTGCTCACAGTTACGTTTCAGCACCGATTCTCCCTCCTATTATTCAGGGTGTTAAACTGCTTCTGTTGGGCAGAGACCTAGCAACTTCAAATGCCAGTGTTTTTTTTGGCGAACTTTAATTTTACATTTTCATTGTTACTATTTTTTTAATCCAGTAGTACCCGTATACCATTCGTCCGATTCTGCGTGGGGATATATATATTATTCCAATTTATATTATGGATTATTTGTTACACGTGTGTATTAAATCATGTGTGTGTGCCATTAGGATTTTTTTCCGATTTATTTGAATTTCCCACTTGGATTATTGCTGCGCCATGGAGGAAAGGGAAAGAAAAACAGGTGAGCCATAAAGAAAAGTTTTTTTATTTCCCTATGTTATATGCCTTGGGATGCACTAGGGTTGCAACTTGAGGTCTTTGCACCAAGTTGGCACCCATAAGGGCAGTTAAACTTCATTTTCACCCCACTCTTTAGATAATTTATAGTGTCAGAAAACAAAAAGTTATGATAATCGCCCAGACCCCAGGGCTGGAACCCTGTCAGCCCTACCCTTGTGGGGAGGGGGGTGGTGACAATAAGAAATTAGAATGTCACTAAAATAGATAATGATAGCATGTTTGTTTGAAAACTATTATTGTCACCAAAGCGACACTTAACCCGTTGGCAACCAAAAATAATCTCAAATTTGATGCAACCCCCACTTGTGGAATTTAAGCCAAATGGGCTGTTTTGTATGCCTTGTCGCCCGTTTTAATAGAAATCTATGGCTCCCGACATCCTTGAGGAGGACCCTATAGGCCATGAATTTTTTTTCTTCGCCTCCCTTCCTATGTCAGACTTTTCACGGAAGCCCTTTACAGTTATGATTTATAGCGTCGAAAAATGATAAGGATCATTCAGGGATGGAACCCTGGCAGAGCTATCCTTGTGTGTAGGGGGGGGGGGGCAAGTAGAAGACACAAACGCTAGTGATGCTATAAGATGCTTAACATATATAAGGTTACACATAAGTTTAAAAAACATCAATGTCGCCAGTGAAAAATTTTGAAAGAGCCAAAGCGCATCAGATAATCAGTGAGAGACAAAAAAAAAAATAATCACTTAATTTGGCGCAACCCTGCTTCCGGAATCTTAGCCAAATGTGCTGTTTTGTACACCTTTTCGGACGTTTCAAAAGAAGCCTTCAATAGTTTGATGATGGGATGGGGCTGAATGAATGAACGCCAGGGTCTCTGCCACCGGACATATCCCGTTGCCGAGATCTCTTCCAGCCCAGCTTCGTGGCAGAGTCTGGAACAAAGTGAGTGTGTACACCTAACAGTCTGAGTGTGTAGCTAGTGTTGTGTATGATATTTCAGTGCTGCCATCTATACTTCAAACTGTGCGTGAAGTGAATATTTGTAACGTTGTAGGCCTGTTGTTCTCTGTGGCGAGACTTTTTAACGGGGAGATCGGCTCGCATTAGCGCCTTGAAGTTGGGAACCACAGAAAACCAACTTCAGCCGACCACCACTGTGGGGTTCGAACCCGGATCCTCGCATCGCGAGTCCGTCACTATAACCAATCGACCACCACAGCGGCGATGGGATGGGGCTGCACCACCCCACACGTTTGAACGCTGTTACTGGAAGGGGGATTGGTATCTCTACTAATTAGGAAAACTACGTAAAGGAAAGAAATCTCACCGGGATCCATGTTGAGAATCAACGCTTATCTTTTTGTTTCCTCTTCGAATGATGAAGCCAAGTTGAAAATAACCTCAGCACATGCTAATACGTGTTAACAGCACCGACGCAGGGCGAATGAATGGCATCCAAATTCCAAACACACGCTTTCAGATCCGAAACTATTTTTCAAGAGGAATAATTTCCGCGCCTGTGGTGATGATTTTGATGATGGTACTTTCAATATCGTCTGCACTTTCATCAATTTATATTTTTATTACCATACTTGGGAAAAAAATCGGGACATATTACTGATCTGAAGGTTTTTAACAACTGGCTGTTGCGAAGATATATTTTGGAAAGAGAGAAAATTCAGCGGCCCCTGCGGGGAATCGAACCCACGTCCTTTCACTTTCCGGGTGAACGCCCTAGACCACTAGACTACAGAGGCACGAAATCTCTCAATCTTTCCTTGGAGTTCGTACACTGAAAACTCGTGTCCATGTACGGTCCCTTTCATTCGTCCTTCGTATGGTAGCGGAGAGTGACGTCATCCTTGTATATTACTGACCTCATATAGACGCTTCTCAAGCTGTCGTTTGACGTCAATAAAAACGTTTCTTGGACGTCATAAAATGTCTCAAACATGACGTGATAAAAATTGTCATTTTAACGAAATGTCAATCGCCATTTCAAAAATGCGTCAGAAAAATGACGGTGTGCTTTTGCAGAATAGATGGCGCAATTCAAAGACATTAAAAAAAAAAATGAAGTTACAGCGCCACTCGGATTCGAACCAAGGTATTGTTGTCGAACTATGGAGGAAGGAATAACCTTGATTCTGTCGAGGATTCCGTATGCATTGGCGTACGCGGGGGAAGGTTCCTAGAGCTATGATTAGTGTTATTTTGCAGGAAAAAACCTAAATCCCCCTCGAGAAAATTCTGCGTATGTCTATGTCCGTATATACTTCACACCGTGCCTCTACCGATCGCAGCCGTATTCATTCAGCACCTGTTATAGATAGGCCTCCGCAGTCTGCTTGTGACGTCAGTAAGTAGTCCATTTTCCCTCAGAATATTCAGGGAAAAAAAATTCCCTGCTCGTGGCAGTATCATCGTTGTGAGGAAAAGAAATGATCGAGCTCAGAATTGGCGATTTCTATGCCCCACATCCAATCATTATGCGGTATTTGTGAGCCAATCAGGAAAATTATACGCCAAAATAAGAAGAAACGAAATAGGATGCTGCGGTTCAAAATGTGGCAAACTTGCTAAGTAGTCTGAATGACGTTTATGGCAAACAGTGCAGAGGCCTTCTATCTCTAGGAGGTGCTGGTTTATTGTGTTATTTTGTAGTAGTGTTCATTACTTCTCAAGTATTGATTACTTAACGGATTATTCAATATAGCTAATCTCCTGTTGAGTTTAGCCGATGGCAGTTACTTTCTCGTTCTCTTTTGTTTATTCTAGAAAAATTATAACGCATAAATTATTTGCGTTATTTATAATTTTTGAGAAATGCAAATGAGATTTTAAAATTAATTTTTTTTGTTCAATGTACACGCCAAAGAATCCACTATATTTTTCAATCGTTGACAGATCCCGACCTTCCGTAAAAAACATATGGATTCAATTATTCATAGCTGAGTGGAAATATACCCTTCAAAATTTTTAGGTAGTTTTTTAATAGTACATACATTAAAGTATTTCTCACTGATGAAAAAATACCCCTTAAAATTGTAGACTGGAGTGATGCATTAAAAGTCACCAAAGAATAAGGCGAATACACACAAAAACTCTTAATGCATTTCGACACAATGAGGGTGTAGTTTTCAGGCGAAAAAATAATTAACCACTAATCGAGTTGACCGAGGGTCCCACTTGGGTTGGATACAGAATCTTCTCTCTGTTAACAGCGGAAAAAAGTACGTCTGTTCACTTCAAATGTCGTGGTCAGAAAAATTAGTGGTAAAATACACAGTAAAACCTCGTTAAGTCGTCATTTTTTTTCAGACCCTTCCAGCTCTCATAGACCACAAGGTTATCAAACCCTCGTTTACTGAGAAAGAGGAACAGACTATTTTTATGGCTCCCATTAAAAAAAGAGCTTGTTAACAGCATTGCCACATATGCTTAAAAGTCACCATAAAATCCTATATACCCAAACGGATCAGTTTAAGTAACGAAAGTTACGCTGGGGAAGTTCATTTGCCGAATAAGATTTTTGGATCGTTGGGGACTGTTCAAGCTAGATCTCATTTCTGCCTGGGCTCCATTGGAGAAACTGGACAAACCGCGAGACACCCAAGCTCTGTCGCAAGAAGCAATATAAGAACTTCGCCCCCCACATCTCCGGCAAAACCAAAATTTATTGATATGCCAAAGATTACATATAGTGCAAGGAAATCAAAAATTATGTAAATCAAATTAATCAAGTTAAAGTCAAAGTGCAACGGGGACGGATAATAAATAATCCTAGCATGAACTCAACCAAAGCCTCCTAGAAGTAGTATCTATAGGAGGCTTTGACTCAACTCTAATTTAGGGCTTGAAATTTAAACGAAATATCTTTGCTGAAAAAAATTAGACATTCTTTCCCAAGTTTAGGTCTTCTGTTTACTTTTCCCTGCCCAGGGCCCCTCCACAAGTCAAAAGTGTTCAAGATTACTTTGTAGTTGTATCATGAACTACTAATGAATTAAAACACTAAAATTAAATTTGATGTATATGTAAAATTAATGTGCAATAGAGAGTTCTGTTATGAAGAAAAGCTACTTATTCAAACAGTTGCTCCGTTAGTCTATAAATGAAAAATTACTAGTTTAAATCAAAGTGTACAGTACATTTCACCACAATAATTTAAGTAATAGAAAAAGATAAAAAATTGGTTCTTTTCCCCGCAATCTATAAATTTTGTTTTGATTCATACTTTAATAAATGTCATATTACTTTAAATTGATACGATTTTCATAACATTGCACATTAAAACTGACGGCACTCCACTTAAGCCGTCATAATTTTTCGATAACTTGAGGTGACGACTTATCGAGGTTTTACTGCACTTTTTCCTCTGAAGACTACATCCATTGTGTGCTGAAATGCATTAGGAGCTTTTTGCATTTTTTGTGTATTTACATTATTCGTTGGTGACTTCTTAATATTCTTGGGCAAATTACTCTTCAAAACTATATTTTTACATAGCACTTGAGTGGCCATGGGTGGATCTAGAGGTCAATGTTGGGGGGGGGGGGGGGGGGGGGTTATTTCACAAATTGTTAAAAATTACTCGTGAATATAGTGATCATATGTCCTGTATTTGTTTCTATTCTCCATCCCAACATTTTTGAAAAATGTCCTATTTTTTAGTTAAGTTTTTTTAAATTTATTTAATCAAAAACATTGATATATACAGGTAATTTTCAATAGACTGATTGAATGCAATATCATTATATAGAAGTTCCAAAAATTTTATGCACTATCGCATTTCACTCCCTCCACCCATAGATTCGCATCTGAGTGTGGCGCCGCAAGCACTTTTCAAAAATAAAAAAAAATTACATTACAAAATTTTTTTTTCAAAAAAATTATTTTCAACTTTTAAACAACCCTTTTCTTATGAATGATAGTTTAAACAGGGCCGCAACTGAATGGGAGAAAACATTGGTCAAGATTCCAACAACAAAAAAGCATGAGAGACATACATTAATGTAATGATTATCCGGACAGTTTTTATTTGAAAGCAACTAAATTCGATAGTACAAAAAATATACACAGACAACGACACACATATGAGTAGGTATGTACAATTACATCATTACAGTGCCGCTGATAAATTCCCCACGGCAATTAAACTAGTATATTCGGAGATACACTATTACACATACATACATACACAAAAAATTATTTATATTTTTATATATAAATTCATTCATGCAATATATATAATATCCGACGAAACACACACGCACGCTGGTAACGAGTACAGATAAAATAAAAAAAATAAATGACTCGGTATATTTTTTATAGTAATTTCACTCGACAATACGTGTAGCGATATGATTCACAGCAGAAAGCGAGGATCTTCTGTACAAAAGAAAAAATATATATTATATATATATATATATCGATCGTTATTCCACAGACATTTTCTCAATTTTTTTAGACGAGGAAAAAATTGTATTTGTTTTTTATACAAGATTTACATAATTCGCTCAGATCATCGATAAATACTACTAAAAAAAACAAAATGTAATAATAAACACTACTCAAACGACAGAGCCAGCTCTAGTACATAATCAGCCGTTTCCATAACTATATGCAAAACATATCATTCGAAAATACGTCACAAAACGACAAAAAATGTTACGGTTGAATCACTGTTTCATGAGACTAATCAATTAACCGAAACTCAAAATTTGGCGATTGAATGAATTCTTATCTCCTCCGACATAGAGTGACACGGGACAAGCCCGATCGATGTCTTTCATACCCCAGCAAAATATGTGCAGGTTATCGTGCGATTTCCCCCACCCCCGCATGGATAAAGAGATATTTCCTGCGAGTTCCTTCCTTCCGATAACGTATTACGTGTACTCGTGGCGATTACATGCTAACATGCGACACAAACAAGAAAAATACATACATACTGTTCCTTCCAAGTTTTTTTTTAAATGTCCTACAAACTTGTTTGTATGTATGTGTTGTAATATATATACGTAACGGCTACTTAAGGTGTTGGGCCTTTCGTTTCCTGGCGGCCAGCATGTCATAAAATGGATTGTGACTTATGCTCTGCCTACAAGAAAGAACACGCAGAATGAGTGCATCGAACAAACTGTACATATACACACACACATAATATACTAGTACGGCCAAAGAGGTTCCGGCAGAACTCTTTGAATGTTTGCCAAACACAGGTGAGTCAAGCAATTGCCCGCAGAGTAAGCGAAGATTACCGTATTGTAATGGGGGGGGGGGTCAGATTCCCTACCCCATTATTTTTTACATTTTGAGATAGAGGTTAAGTACACCCCCCCTTTTTTTAGACCCTAGGGACCTCCTAGCTACCAGTGTTATTACACTGGCGTATTACTGAGCAGCAATAAAGCTGGGTCAGGAATGTGGGATTCATTTAGCTTCCCGTACCAGGTGAGCAAGAGGACATTTATGAGCCAAGCAGCAAGAAAATGACTACTAACATAGGCAGATATAGAAAATATGGTGGTGGTGGGGGAGAAACTCAATCTCTCCCCCCGTCCCATGGAAGTAAAAGGTGAGGGAAGGGGGAGGCGAATATCCGACTCTGCCAATTATGCTCTCTTTTAATTTTTACTGAGGGAGGGATTATTGCACTGCTCCCCCTTTGTATCTGCTTACGAGACTGACTTGGCATGTGAGACAGATGCTGCAATTTTGCTGGAGGCTGCATTGCTCCATCTTTGTCGTTGATTAGACCATATACTTTTGTTGAACCGGCAACCCCTTGTCATGTCCTCTAGAAAGGACTTGCAGCTTCGTGGGACTTACTCACTTTGCGTGCCCTGGTATCATTGATCTCGTGTGCAAATGTGATTAGATTTTGTCGGCGGTCTACAAAATCATAAATTTTTTACAATTGTCTTGTGCCTTGCCTGGTCAGCGAAACATGCACGATGATAA
The DNA here is from genome assembly GCF_987345545.1 of Pholcus phalangioides. Taxonomy (NCBI): domain Eukaryota; kingdom Metazoa; phylum Arthropoda; class Arachnida; order Araneae; family Pholcidae; genus Pholcus; species Pholcus phalangioides. The sequence goes on along the minus strand of NW_028301613.1, from coordinate 6,710,801 downwards.
ATACTCAGAAAAAATACAAAACCCCTAATGCATTTCAACACGTACGGGTGTCCTCTTCAGAGAATAAAAATATCACGCTGACCGAGAGGATCCCACTTTGATTGGTTACCAAATCCTAACTCAGTTGCTCAGTGGGGGGAAAAATATACATCTGTCCAAGTCAAACGTCATGACCAGAATGAAGATGAGCACCTGCGAAGTCTTCTATAATGCTCTGATTGGCTGCTTGCGAAATGGAGCTATTTGAATTTTCTTACAATTCCTGGTTGTAATGAATTTAAGCCATGGCACTGCGATCAGTGGTGTGAATTTATTGTCGTTTACTAATGTATTTTTGAAGCCCGGATATATACGGTAATGGGCGGTCTTTACTTATTTTGCGGGAGAGATGACATGCCTCACTCACACATTCGGCAAACAAACGTACTAGTACATCAAATACACACACAGGTACATAAAGGTATGTGTGCACATGTTTGTATATATATATATCTTCGAAATGCATCAGGATATTTGTTCAAGCGAGCGAGCAATTGTCTGGGATTATTTTGAATATAGCGTGCGATGGGTGGTGTAATTTGCTATCAAGCTATTAGGACGAAGCTACAGAACACAAGGAAAAACAAATGGAGGGAGGAGGGAGAGGAAGCAGCAAAGAAACACAATATATCAATTCACCTTATGCACTTTATCCAATCGTCTTTCTCCTCTGGCGTTGCGGCGGACATCCTATACACTGTGTGCTTCCCTTCGACGACTTTACCTTCGGAATCCGTCTTGCAAGCTTTTATGACATCGCTTCCCACTGAATACAATTCGAAGCAATTGGGCTTGTTGCGGTCTTGCACTTCTCGAACTTGTACATTCTCTAACGGAATAATGCCACGAGGTTCCTTATCCTAGAGTGAAACAAATAATGAAACTTTCAACTTGTACAAGGAAACTAAAAGACATGCAAGAATACATCAGCGATCATGCTGTTTCTTCAGCAGTGACATTTAGTAAAATTCTAAGGTCTTGGATGGAAATATATATGCTATGGGAAACGAGGGGTCTGCCTCATTTGTGAAAGATTTCCCTATGGATGTGGCCATCCAAGTATTACGCAAGAAAATTTTTAGCCATTTTTGACCCTCCCTGGTAAGCAAAATTCTGAACCCCCCCCCCACCGGTCAGCAAAACTTTTATCATCAGCTCTGCCCCTCTGAATCCTACCGCATATTGGTGGGATCAGACGTACACGGGAGGAGGGGGGGGGGGAACATAAGGGGATTGTGGGGCCTCCCACGATCAAAAATTTATTTTTTTAATGCAACAAACCCCCCCCCTTTTTTTAAATTTGAAATTTTGGAAGAGAATACCTTTATATGTTATTATAATCAATTTCTGTTAATTTCAATGTTATATTTCAAGGCTATGCACTCAAAATTTATCTTTAATAAATTCATTGCGACTCGCCCTCTAAGCCATATAATAATAAATCGCATAAAGGCCCTTGGCCTACAGACCAAATATGGCCCAAGGGGTTATCTAATGCGGCCTGCCTCTTCCTCTCTCTCTCTCAAACCTAATTTTCTAAAAATTAACTAAGCGGCACATTTACAGATTGCTTAAAGGGGGGGGTCGCTTGTCCTGTGGTACAATTTCAGAACATTTAAGCGGCTTGTGGCACATTTTCAGATCACTTAAATGACCTGGGACACAGTTCCAAAACACTTAAGCGATCCCTGACACATTTAGAGATCCCTTGAGTGACATGTGACGTAGTTTTAGAGCACTTAAGTGGCCCTCAGTGTGGTTCTACATCACTCAAGTTACCCACGGCACATTCTCAGATTATTTAAATGATCCGCGCAAAATGTAATTACAGACCACTTGAGTGATGCGCGGCACAGTTCCAGAGCACTTAAGTGGCCCGGACACATTTCCAAGCAGACTTGGATCCGCGAAACATTTAGAGATCACTAAAGTGGCTCTGTAGGGAACTTATCAATAGGGGTAGGGGGAGACGTTACTTCAAGTGCCCACGAACTATCGAAAGGTTTTTCTCCTTTTTGGCGCACTGAGAATGATGCCATTAAGAATATTTCACATTTTCATAAATCGTGGTTGATGATGTAAGCATTATCAAACCCCCCCCCCCTGTCATCAAATCGAAAACCCCCTCCATCGATGACTTGAATGACTCCCAAGGAACAGAAGATACGAATTGTCGCAAAAAGTTGTGGGAAAACAGTAGGATGACAGTCTTCCTTAAAGCCTTGAGCCATCAGATCACCACTCATATTCTTTGGATATTAACCTTCACAAGGAAATCCTATCACAGACTTACTGCAAGCACACATAGATATTTGCATTCAAAGACAACCTACCTATTGAAGGGGGGTTTACCACATACCTGAAAGAAAATTCAGACATTTTTCCTTGACTTACTTGGCGGAATTGGTAATTTAACATTCGTTATTTGGTGATATTATTGGCAATTTAACTTTTTTTTGGCAAAACAGGTCTTTCGCTCACAAAATTAAATATTTCGCAGAGGTTTGACACAGTGATGATCAGCAATAAAAAACTAGTTATTTCTGTTGCCCACTACAGCGAATTTCTTTTTTTTGAAATAGAAACTAAGCTACATTTGCACTTCAGTCTTTCGAAAGCTATCTTTAGCCATCCACCACAACTGAGGGTATCCATCGGGTTTTCACGATGAGAAGTCTGATACAGAGCACTTAGAGGCCCATGATTTTAAGCAGTAAAATCATGCACTGCAATCGCCAGGGAAGAATCAGGAAATAGTTTTGTATTATAAATCTGTGACCTTTTATCATTTCATGACTGTTTCTTGACTTCCATGACCTTTTTCTCATTTGGTGACTTTCCCACGATGGAAGACACCCATAATCTTTCTAGCCACCACAGGATTGGAGGCTAGAAGACATTGTCAAACGTCTTTCTTTCAAACTGAGCAAAACTCAGTTCTATGGCCACGAGCAATTTACTACCAATTGAATTGTGCCAGAAGTGCAAGTGTGTGTGTGTACCCAACACTTAGTGCATATCTAGTGTCGTGTTTGGTTTTTCTGTGCTGTACATAGGTTTTACATGGAAACATCCATTTTGAAGCAAAATTTGATTGTGTGGTAGTTTTCTTCAAAATGTCAAGTGCTGGATGCAGATTAATTCAAAAGTTGAAAAGTATGTGGCATTCTTCTTATACTTTCCAATTGGAAACAGTCTTAATGTTACATTTTTTAAAAAGAAAACCACGAAAGTTCTCATGAAGAATCAAAAATATGTGGTTTGTTCAAAAAGTATCTGACCTTAATTTTTTGAGTGTATACCGATGAAGCTAGGGAGACATGGTTCGGTGCACATATGTAGGTGATCCTAGTGCGCATACATGAATTTTTTCCAGCAGGCAGATAACACACGAGTGAGGAAATGTAAGCGAGAACAGTGTCACATTTTCATTTTTGGCAAAATGATAGGAAAAGTTTGACTCTACTGCATTCATCTTGGCAGAGCAGACAATTGCAATGCAGAACCTCTTGGTAGTACTCCTTGGTGATGGTTGTGCTGTGCAGTATGTAATCCTGATCAACCACTCCACAGGAGTAAAAGACGATGGTCAGCACGAGTCCTCACTTGGGCAATAACTATCTCATTTCTGGACGTTGAGGGCATACCAGAATGTGCTTTACTCTCTATTGATGTGCAGCCATCTTTGAAGCACTTGTTCCACTTTTTAATCGGTGTGGTGCCCACTTCATCTCTGAAAGTATGGTGAAATTTATGGAATTTTTTTCACTCTGGAATCACCATGCTTCATGCAAAATTCAATACAGTGGCATTGCTCTGGTTTTTTTATGATTTTGTCAAAAATGAAAAGGTGATGGCACTCGCACTTCCTCACTTATCAACGGCCTGCCAGAGACTGGTAGCTTCTGCAGGCAGGAAAAATTGATGCACCAAACCATGCTTCCCAAGCTTCATTGGTTTGTGTACGAAAAATTATGATTGGATACTTTTGGAACTTGTAATTTGATGGCCATATGTGATAGAAATCTATGAAGCAATCAAAACCATACTTACAGTAGTGTACTCGAAGTAATAGAGGCAATTGTCGTTCAGTATGAACCACCGTCGCTTCCAACTTTTATATCGACCACCTAATAAAATGCGTGAGAGAAAACAATCATTAGAAAAATATCAATAAAGACATAACATATGCAATCATCATCAAGAAACCGATTTATTGTAGATTTATTGAGTATTTCAATCTGATCCATGGTGGAGAATGCCTTTCACTGGTGACTACATGGATTTCGTTTGTTAAACATATGGAGGATTAACTGCATTCAAAGTTTCTCAGTGAAGTGATAGAAATTCAAAAGCAATACCAATTACTTCAGAAAGGATCATTAATCGATCGCTGACTATATTTACAACCGAAAACTCATGCCGATTTGCTGCATAAGCTGGATGCTGTCAGGGTGATAGAAAGTTAGTAATTGCAAACTTGTTATAACAAACTTTAAAAACCAGTTTTCTACAGCTAGAGTCAGTCTGGTTTATTATATCCAGTAAGTCAGGTTTGCTATAGCAAGACTGTATTTAATAAGACTCCCAGCATGACTAAGAAATCACCATTGCTTTCTTTTCACACAATATTCATTCAAATTCTCCATAAAGAATGTTATTGAAGATAGAGCTTGTCGTAACATAACCCCCCTCCCCTCCAAACTCTTTGATTCTGACAAAATATTTTTAGACAATTAGTTTTGAAAACTGAATCCTAAATGTTACCCTCCCTCCACATTGTGGACCATGGCCTGATTAAACCGGACCCTCTCTCTACTTATGGCACAGATCAAACGACACTTGAAATCTGTCTGAAAATCAACATTAGCTAAACGGAAGGGTGTAGAAAGAAAATGAAAAAAGATTGCCGCTTCATACCATATTTCAACATTGTTGAGCATAGTGCTATTACTACGCATACTACACAGAACATCTGTGAATCACCTGAAATTTGTTAGACCAGAGTTTCAAGCACCAAAGAAATAAAAGTTGTCACTAGGACTACACCTTGTCTCTTTGCAGAGGCAGATACGGGGGTGATTGCCTCCCCAATTCAGAGTTCAAATTGTATTAATGGAGGTGGAAATTCACCCCCCCCCCATTAGATATACACACTTTTGTCGCCCCCCCCCCACATTGGAGGAGCATGTATCCACTCAAGTCCCTTCATGGGCCAAAGCAATCTTAGCAGATGCAAAGCATTTGACTAATGCAATGTTTTTTATTATATAAACATTAAAGCATTTTCATATATGTATAGAAACAACACTGAATAAAATAAACGATTGACTCCGAATATATAAGCAAGCAATACAATAACATCAAAATAGTTACTATGCGCAATTTTGCAGAATCAGGCAAAATGAAAGGAAAAAAAAAAAAAACTCATGAAAAATAAACCATATCGAATAGCAACCGATCTTGAGCCAAAAGTGGATTATGTATGTAACTACGATCACACTATATGTGTATGGACTCAGTAAATTCATTACCACATGCACACAACATATCGGGAGAAGGGGGAGGAATATAACAAATTAAATGTATTTGGAGCTTTTAAACAAGCCAATCGAATAGAAACATATCATAGAAACATGCTGTAGCAAGCACGAGGGGAAGAAAGTTGAGGAGAAAGAGAAGTGGGGAAACAATATAAAGCGGGAATCGGAAAAGCAAATACAATGACTCAGACCAAATTATGTATCATAACGAAATGAGGCGGTGACAATATCGGTAGATAATAATTAAAAAAGAAAAAGACAGAAGCAGAGGTTTTTCCATTGATTAAAAAAAAAAAGCAACAGATCAAATCATCACCACACATAACTGCGTTCGCACATTCAAAATTCCATATTCGTATAACTGTTGGTTTCAAAACTTACTGATTTTCGAACTCCCTGATGATGTGAGAGATGCGGAATGTAAGGGGGAGGAAAAAAAGCAGGAGGGAGAAAAAAAAAGTTTTTTCTTTTATCACAAATGGCAATTAAAAAAAGATTACAGATGATAACAGCAATTTCATTTTGATGAGAAATCAGTTCAAAAAATTTTTTTCAAAAGAAAAAAAAAGGAACAAATTTCGTATCACAGCAAACGCAGTTATTATTAACATTGCCCCTATTGCGACCTGCTCACACATGAAACATGAAAACCTATTTATTTCTTATGCCATACAAGGTTGTTAAAATTAAAATGTGCCAAATCAAAATGCTATAAAATCTAAATGCTGTATAATCTGTCCAAAAATTTTGGACTATGGGCACTTCAGTTGACGCACATGCTTTCATCACTTATTAAAAAATTACACAAATTTGTGAACATGTGTGAGCTGTTGAACTTTTTTCCAATAAAAAAAAAACTTTGCTTGAAAAGTTTTTTAATTTTATAATTATACACCTACACAATGAAGAAATTCTACTAAAATTAATGCTAATTTGTGACGAAGAACATTTGTTTTCATACTGCATCAATCATTCTACATTATCGATCTCATTTTGCATTTACACTTGCTATGGCCATAGTAAATAGTGTTTCTCAACTGCCAGGCAGTAGCCTAGTATCAGGAACGGATAAGCCAAACTGGACCCCATGGGTGATTCACCATTTTAATTTTCCTATTAGTTGAGTGTATGGTCTAGCAGGACAACAACTAGATACAAGCACTCATTTTGGCACCCCACTTGATGTAGAAACAGTTAAAGCAAGGATTCTTAAGGTATCCAACTACGTTGAAAATGTCATTTTGGAATAAAATGTAGATTTTTATTTTTTATAAAAGTTTGTTGATTCCAAAACAGGCCTTGTTTTGTTTATATGATGCTTACAATCAAAGTTACGTTCACTTTAGTGTTGCGTTTTTACATACAAGTAATACGCGAATAAAGACTTCAAACGTGTTTTACGAAGAATGTTATTTTTGACATTTTACTTGAGTTTGACATGATTTGTAAAAATCTATTCATTGCATCATTACAAAATTTTAATGTGATATTTTACTATATATTGTTGAGGTTATGAACCAAAATCTAAGGTTTATCACACATATTTTTTGAATTACAGTGTTTCATAGCAAAATGTAAGATGAAATTTCAAAAAATTCACATGTATATAAACGTATTTGGGTGTAACTTATGAGCATATCATGCAATTCTTTAAATTTTGGTTCATAACCTGCAACAGTACTAGCTAAAATGTACTGTGAAAATCACAAAGCATTTTATTAACAAAATTTTTTGCAGTTGTGTTTTGAATAATCACATGAATTTTGCCTAAAATTTGACATAAAAACCATTTTTTTCATAGAAAATGTCATAGGCAGACCAAAATTTGTCACTGTTTCCACCATTTCGAGACACTTTCTATAAAAAAATGTTATTAAAGTTCACTCCAGTACCATTTTAAAAGAAAAGTGACAAGAAAGGTAGTCGGATACCTTCAATTATAGGTCACGATCCACACTTGGGTCCCAGGGGCTTCAGATGTGGGTTGTATGAATCTACTTATACTCAGGGTTTCATGAGCTATTGGTCATGACTATGGCTCTCGCATCCTGGAGCAGGGTCCCTAGGATGGGACCTTTGGCGTGCCCTAGACCAGACTTTGGTCAGGGGCAAGATTTGTTTTTTTGCAATGATTTTTCCTATTTTTTTAATGTGAAAAAATAAAAAAATGATAAGAATCATCCCAGGCCCAGGGCTGAAGCCCTGTCAGCCCTACCCTTGTGGGGGCTATGTACATGACTCTTAGATTGAAGGACTGATTAGATAAGATCCCCACAGTTTCAAGCGAATTCTGAACAGACAAGAAACATTGTGAGCATGCATTATAATCACAGTTCAATTTCAGACCTGTTAAACCACACATTGGCGAGCAGAAATACGTCCTCTCCACTTGTTAATACGAGATTACTCGAAAGACTGGTTATATTTGGAGATGACTTTAGGATTCAACTCTGCCTCTCAGGGGGATATGATCCCCAGTCTCTCGTTTGCCAGACGAGTGCTCTACCTCCTAAGCTATGAAAACAGATAGTATATATATATTCTCCAGATAAGAAAAATTCATGTTGAATGGCTCCATACACAGATGGCGACAGCAATCAACTGATAGCTCAAGAATGAAATCGGCACCAGATGACAATGTAGAGAAATATTTGCTACCAATTGGAGAAAATTTAGGAGAACCAAACGAGACTTTTCAACACTATAACACATATCAGCAGCAACAAAACAGTTGCTTGATCATGAAAATGTCTCGGTTTTAGACAGGCCAGCGATGAGTCCAGACTAGAGCCCTATAAAGAATCTACGAGATATATTCACAAGAACTGTATGCACACGGCAAACATTATTAGACTTGATGACTTGAACAGATCCATAAAAAAAACATGAAATATTGCTGTTCAGATCTTGCAAAATTTAATAAGAGATCTGTGGAAGATCGTGTATTTGGGGTTATCAGCAAAAATGAAAAGTCTATCAATTATAAAAAGCCTGAAATTTTTTTAAATTTAAATTTTCCCTAAATTTTGAGGCAGTCATTTTTTGTGTATTTTTGATACTATAAATACATTTCAAATTTTCTTTTGTATAAATATTTTTCATGAACGTAAAAATACTTCAGGTATTGTCCATTAACACCTGCTAATTATACTTGTTATATTCTCATTTTAAAAAAATCAGACATGCCTACTTTTGGAATCCAGAAAAATGGAGATTTTCCTCCCCACAGTCCTGGTAAAAAAATTGTTATTGTGAGAAAATTTAAAAATCAGTTAAAGTGGTTTTTACGGAAAATTCATTGACAACAGTTCAACATGAGTAAGTGAGCGGGAAATGAGCGATTCAGTAAATATATCATTTACTAAATGTCGTAGTTACTGAGTAACAGAGTGGTTAGTGTTGGTGAGTACACAACCAAGAGATAATACGACCAATTGGTAGACAGATCTAGTGAGTGATCTGGTGATTGAATGTGTGTGACAGAATGAGCAACCTAGTCAGGGAGTAACAATGTGAGCAACCAGGCGATATAGTGTATAACAGAATGAGCAACCTAGTGATTGGGCGAGTGACCTTGCGAGTGAGTCAGCAAGAGCGAGCTAGCTCTAGTGACAGGCCAGTTTTGCTCATTCATTCAATTACTCACTCGTTCACGTGATCATTCATTCACTCATGTCGAACTGATGTCGGTCCAGCGATGAATATTTTCCATTCTGTGAATTGTTGGTCATGGATTTTCTGTTGTCAGTGAATTTAGTTTCCCGGGACATGAGTCCCATGGACGAGTGTCCCCTCTCAGGTAGGTTCTGTATAAGCAGACTATAAAAATGAAAAACATTTGCCTCTCCTCTTGAAAAAGCAACAACTTTTAACATGAAATCATATGAACATCAGAATTCATCCCTTTTTCCCCATAATACACAAGTGTGTGTATTTTGTTTTAAATTTTTATGCTATCTGGACTGTCTAAGTTTTATTTTCTCAATACAACTGTATCGCGACAGTTTTATATGATGCTGTCAGCACACAACAGCAAACACACAGAACTCCCATAAATCTATAGTGTAGACTACAGCAACTGCAGTCACTAATATAAAGTAGAATGCAGACCAGCCGCACTGTGCCATGTCAAATCAAACACAAACCAACTTGGAAACATGGCTGAGTATAATGGTTGAGGGTTCTGACAGCCTGAAAGAACTGGAAAAAAAGAGGGTGGGAGAAGTCTACATATATGCTGAATCTAACACTCCTGTGAGTGGGAAATTGGTTTTTGAAACATAACGTAGAAAAAAGTTTTCAGGCTGATACCAGACGAGCTAGATTATCACTGTACGCTGAACTTAATGGAATGCACAAGCTGTTGTTGAAAATGAGTTATGTTTACCGAAAAATTAATTTTTAGCTAAAAATTAGGACCAATTTTCAATCATTTCTGAGAGCAGGAGGAAAGGTAAAAAATCCAGTCTCGCCTGAATCTCGAGAGTTGGCAAGTCTGAAATAACGCATTACCTAAACTTTTGAGACGGACTGTATAATTTCACTCTTACTGCTCGCAACAAACCCATTTGGGAATCACTGCTCTATAAAATGAGTGACAATGAACGGGAAATTAAATTTTCAAAGACAGAGTGAAAATTAAATGTTTTCTTGTATTTTGTCTGTTTTCACAAAAATCAGAAAAATTTCCCTGAATATTTTAAATGATCCCGAGACAAATTATATAGTAGTCAAAATAATGTTATCCATGGTTTCAAAAAATCTACAGAATGGGCAAATAGCTGTTAAAAACTTGACATTCTGGTATTTTGACACCGCCAAAATGTGTAGGAAAAAAATAACACCCTGATTTATATACAAAAACAGTGATAAAGCGACTACTGATTAGGCTAAAAGCAGGTTTAAAATATAAACTGTAGTCTTATTTTTACAGTGCTGTGATTATCATGCTTCGAACAGGTGTGCACTGGGTAGCGCATATATAATAATTATTTTTCGTAAGTGCGGCAAGAGAATAATAACCATTCTAAGTATTGGTAGAAGGCAAGAAATACATCAAAGATGTATCAAATAATTTTGAAAGCTTAGAGATACAAAACAAACTATGAGCATATAACGAGATAAGAAAAAGAACCTTGTTTCCAGAGCCAGCCCTCTCTGTCGGGATTGAAGAACGTGTGCATCAAATCATTTCCATCATCCTCTGGAATCTTGAATGGTTCCTGCTTTATACTTTCATAAAGACCCTATTGAGATCAGAAAAATAATTATTAGAGAACAGGTTATTGAATACCAGTAACGATAATCTGACTATGGCCAGAAGAGAATAGGGTACTATCCTGACTAACATCAACCTGTATTTACATCATTTCACCCTAAAAAATGCAATTCATTAATTGACCTAAGCTTTAGGGTTAAGCAGAAATCAGAGTAGAGCATCATCACGGTTTGACAACTTCTTGTAAAAAAAAGTGTGCAAGTTTTCTGACATTTCTCACATATAGTAGCACTTGCATAGTATTTACTTCCCTAATAGTTATGTCTTAACATAATATAAATGTTATATAAATTGAATTTAACATTAGTGTACATTTATAAAGAATAAGCCATATACAATTACAATAGATATTACATAAAAAATACCCACTTCAAGAAGTTCTCTCGGAAGATCACCTCCATCGTTGATTCCCCTGTTCATCGTGATAAACTGTTCAACTGTTGGTTTTTCCTTCACACTAGGGTTGTGCAATGATGTGTTTAACATGATTATCGCAAATGATAAAACATAACAAGTATCTGCAATAGAGAAAAAACACAGTTGTTAGCCAAAAAATCAAAACCATCTGATTTTTTTTATTTAATAACTTCAAACCATTTAACGGGAATTATCAATTTCTCAATAGCGTATGTTCGACTGATCTGATCAGGATCAAGTGAAAAGGATAAGAGAGGCTAAATGTCTTGTGTGAGAAGACTTTTAATCTAATTAAAAAATTCCAAAAATACAGATACCTGTATTGCTGAAAACCCCAGGGTTGAGTTGGCAATACCGCTGGGCGAACTTTTCCATCATCCTGTCTATCTTTTGCGCTTCACCAGGTAGTCGGAAGCTCCAAAGAAATTGTCTAACCAAAAACAGAAGAAAATTAGAATCAAACAGACAACAATATACAAATTCAAAGGCACCACCCGACGAGATGGCAGATACATAGAACTATATATACACACACCCAAAGAAACTATAGAGGTCTGAACTATAATTACAGCATTAATTAAATTATAGTAGAGTCTTGATAATCCAAGTCTCATAAGTAATCTGAGGTGCTAGAATTTTTCAAAATGGCTTCTCTCACCCCTCTTTTTGTTTTTCATCACAAAACAGACTTTTTAAAATTCTGGTTTGATTCTAATGAATGCAAGTAATTTTGGTTTTAAGGACCTTGATCCCAAACCACAATTTTTTACAGGTCTTTCTATAGTATATTTATAGCACAAAAATAAATAGAATTCATATCAGGCTAAAGAAGTATGGCAGCTTCCCTTATAAATAGGGCATAGGTATTGGCAGCCTTGATCTTAATGAACTAAGCCAGTGTTGCTCAAACTTTTGTCACCTGTGGCTCCCAAACACATTTCATGGTTCATTTGTGGCTTCCCAGAGTAGTTTAGTAGATATTTCCACTTATACAAGAACCACTTTAAAAGTATAAATAGGCACATAAATCAATATCTCCTGCTCACCGTGACACACACTTTGAGAAATACAAATACAACGCCACAACAGGCAAAGTGCCAAACGACAGCTGACAAAACATTAAATTAAGAAGAAAATAGATAAGAGCAAGTACAAATGCGTAGATTTAAGATACGCCCCCCCCCTCCCAAAAAAAAAAAAAAATTCTATTTTTTTCTGATAATCAGTTTTCAGAAATCCAAGGTGGCCTCAGTTTCATTCGTTCCCTCATTGACAATTTACCTAAAAGGTTTATTGTCTAAGGTAATTTGTCTAAAAAAGGACAGTGCTTCAAATAAGTTTTGAAACAGCTGTTTTAGTGCAAATGTGAAAATTTTAAAGGAAAAAAAAAATCCTAACTTACCTTAAGGCTTGAACTAAAATGAGGTCAGTGAAATCGTGAAGTTCTACAAAGGCATCTAGGACTTTGATATTGAAATCCATTCTATAAAACAAAGAGAGAAAAAAAAGTTACAAGACAAAGTTACAAGTCATCATCAAAATGCAACACAATTAAAATCTGCATTAAAAAAAGCAGAACCTCTTCCAACATAAAACAGCTTAATACAAAATATGTACAACAAAAACAGCTTATTAGAATCATGAATAATATTATCATTTGGGTATATCGCTATCACTTTCCCAAGGAATAGACCAATATCACAACATGGGAAAAATTTGTTTATAGTTATTGGGACTGCGAATAATGAATAGCTGCCAACTTTGGAGAATGAGAATTAGGAAGGTTTTTTGAGCGGTTCCAAACTCCTTACAAAAATGAATAGGAATTTTTGTGAGAAACATTGTAGGGATTTTTCCTTTCCAAAAATAAAATTTTAGAAATTTTTCCCCCTTTCAAAAAACATGAACATTATCAATCATTGTCAACCAGCAGGTTTAATTACCTGTCATAACTACTCTCAAATCAAATCTTGCCAACAAAAAATGGCCACTGGGCTCAAAACCAGACAGACTGAACGGAACATATAGATATGGTCAAAGCAGGGACAAGTTGAGTGAAAAGTCCCATGAGCGACAGAATTACAGCATATCTGCCCTGAGGACTCAAAAGGTTGTGCACTACTGCTGTAAGATATTTTTAATAACTATAATAGGCTCCATAATTATAAATGAAAACTGAAAAAAGACCAGCTTGCGATAATGGCTGCCAAAGGAATGTCTATTAGGCATAAAAGATCTAAACCCCCCCCCCCCCCAAAAAAAAAACCCAACATTCAATAAACTTTTCTTGGAGTCTTACCTTTCACCTAAGTAGTCTCCTATAGCGGTTTTGTTGAGTCCTTCCCCTTTGTACAGGAATTGTGCGACATCTTCCGGCGTATCCTTCAGCAAATTATGTTCAATGAGGTATTCAATGCCCTGAAAACATTCAACGAAATTAAACACTCTATATTGGCCAACAAAGCATGGAATCAAAATACCTTGATCACGCGAGAATGATAACACATACTTTCTTGGGGTCCATGTTGAATTTCTTCTTCCCGGTAGATAACTGTTTGGCTTTTGTATTACTTTTGCTATGATGGAAAAGAAAAATGCATAATGTGAGTAATCATCAAAATGAAATAATCGGCTCACTCTGGACAACTTAGCGTACCTCATTTGTGGTGAATAAAAACAAATGAAACAAGTAATACATTTGTTACCAGCATACACAGGAAAAGTTCCTTATTGCACCCCTCTTCCCCAATGCTCTCTTTGAGGAAAATAACGAAAAAATAAAATTAATCTCAACGATTTGTTTCACGGACTGTAAAAAATACCAAACTGCAACAAAATCCTCTTATTAGGAAAACAATGTTTAATGTTCATGCGTTCACATTATGTCTTGATTCTATAAAAATTATTGCTGTAACTAAAAATGTGTTTCTTTTATAGAAGTTACGTGCACTATTAAAAACCGAATGTTTTTCTCAAATTTTCCATGTTATTTCAGGTATTTTTTTGAATTGACACAAATTTTTAGGAAATTGGATTCAGAATGTTTTAAACAATTACTGGGGTTGCCTGAACAAGCTAAAGCAGAATATGTCAGAAACTGTGACGTACCCCGTAGAACTATCAGTGCTGCCAAAGAAAAAAATTGCACAGAATTTTAAGGAACAAATAGAACACACACTATAAGGGAATGTTTACTGAAGAACCTTTCCAGTCAGCCGAGGGCTTGTTGCAGAACAATGCAAAACATTCTGCTTTGGGGCCTGAATGTGTCCTCAAAGTCCTCAAGCAAAAAAAAAAAGAAAAAAAAGGTTGAGATAGGGAGTATACCGCTTCTGAATGGAATCACTCACTGGGTATAGGGAATTAACATTGCTTACTGTGTTCCGGCTCCCAAGGCAATTGAGAGTCATCTAGAAGTTGTACACCCATAGTTAAAAAAATTGATGGCAGAACTACACATAGCAAGCATTACACAGAAACAAATTTTATGTCAGGTTCATTACACGTACACACACATATCCAACACATACCCATTCATTAGAAGTTCTGCAGAGGAATGTGTAGACAAGGTGTATGTGTGGCTTAGCAGTGTTTCCCCAAAAATAAGCCCTTGCATGATTTTTTAGAATGCTAATATAAGCCCTATCCTGAAATAAGCCCTAATAAAATCCTATAAGCCCTAACTAAAATCGTCAACAAGACGAATTTAGTATGTTGTTGCAACACGACAGATTTATTGAAATATATAAAATGGTTTTATTAATCATCAAATGAAAATATAAATAAATGATATCATTGAAACTTATACTTGAAATAATCTATAATTTAAAGAAAAATTAAATTTTTGCTAACACTCAAGCAGGCAAGAGCTGAACACCTACCTAAACAGATAAATTTGAGACCGACTCTTATCGAAAAAAATGGAGAAAATTACTACTTCCAGCATTTTTGATAATGAATAAAAAACATATAGACGGTATTACACTATAAAAGTTTTAGAAAAGTTCTTGGAAAATGCAACCAATGAGTGTATTGATTATATTCAAGCAAATGTAACCAAAATGTTGCATATAATTAAATAGGCTTATTGGTTGTTTTTTCAAAGTTCCATAAAAGAACTTTTCTAAAACTTTTATAGTATAATCCCTGCTTATGACATATTTTGGATATCCAATGAATGCCGTCCTCATAAGCAAAGATTATACTATAAAAGCTTTGTAAAAGCTCTTTGATAAAATTTGAAAAATGGAAACAATAAGTGTAGCGGTTAACCAGTAGGCTTATTGGTTGTTTTTTCAAGGACTTATAAAAGCTCTTTTACCAAACTTTTACAGTGTAATCCCGGCTATAAGTAGTACAGTTTAACGCTGAGGGCCGAATGAAGAAACTGGTATTTCCAGCGGGCATGGACACATTGCCTTATTTGGTCCTGAAAACCTAAACTGAACTTCCAGTTTACTTCAAATAACGACATCCAAAAGAAATGTTTCATCAAGTTGAAATTTTTTGTCTATATTTTTGTGTAACCATCATTCAAAAAGATAGTTATTCCACCAAAAAATAAGAATGCACGATTTTTCAGGATGCACCTAATATAAGCCCTACCCCGATAATAAGCCCTAACACATTTTTTGAAGAAATTAATACAACACCGGGTCTTATTTTCAGGGGAAACATGGTAGTAATCCAATTGAGCTAAAATTTTGCACAGATTTTTTTTTTTGATACAACAGGATTTGGGGGGGGGGGGGGCAGCAAAATTCTAACATTCGGAAAATTACCTATAGCTAAGGTCCCAAAAGCAGAATGCTTTGTTCTGCAATGAGCCCTCAGCTGACTGGAAATGTTCTATAGTAAAAATTAACATAAGTGTTCTCTACAGTGTTCTTGAAATTCAAGATTGTTCTGCGACATAGGTATTCTGCCTAGGGGACTAAGGGCCACCTAAAGTATGCATTGAAGAACACTGGTCTAAGGTGACAAGTTTGGGGAATGAGCTGCAAAACCATTAATTGCCTATGGGTGAAGACTGTATAATAATTTTCAATAAAAAAATACAGTAAAGAGTCTCTATATAACAAATTATCAACCAAGACCTCACACACGCTTGCACTAAAAATTATTTTTCTTTCAAAAATTTTCCTAAAATTATTGTGGTGGGGATTCACTTACAGAAACTTGACTACACTTAAAAATGTATCTGCAGAAAGTAAAATAAAATGTTATGCAGGGACAAGAGTATATACCATTCTCCACAAACACCAACAACTATGTATTAAGAGATGACATTTTTTCGGCCTGAAATATACTGAGAAATTGAATTTTCTGGATATTATGCCGAAATTATTTGGAAAGAAAAATGATGTCTCCTCCGGGAACCGAACCTGGATCCCCTTGCATACCGGGCAAGAGGGCGCTAACCAATACACCAGACACACACTTTTAATTTCTTATAACACAAGTTAGTAGCGTGAAGAGCTGATAATTAAATTTCTCAGTATATTTCGGGCAAAAAACTACCATCTCTTAATACAAAAACGCCAACGGGGCGAAAATTGCTGTAGTTAAGGGAGGCTGCTATGTCTCCACTCAACACTTCATGGTACTAATGCATATTATAAGGAATCGAAAAGTGTGGCTCTGGTGTATTGGTTAGCACACTTGCCGGGTATGCAAAGGGACCCAGGTTCAATTCCCGGAGACAAATCACTTCAGAAAATTAGTTTCGGCATAACATCCAGAAAATTCAATTTCTCACCAACAACTATGCTTTGCTAGCAGAATAACCAAGATAACACACAATTGAAGGGTCGGGGAATGGTTTCAGTCCATGAAAAAAAAAATTTCAGAAGATGAAAAACAAAGTTTTTCTTTTAAAAATCTAATTTAATTACAATGTCAGAAACTTTATTTTAATCTCATATCATGGCATATGTTATGTAAAACTCAAACCAAACTTTTTTAAAAAGCAAGTAGAAAAATGGTTGCATAAATTTTTCTTGGCTTCACAACCCCCATGAACATGTAGTTTCAGCAGGATTCTGATACCAAATACACACACAAATTGCATGAAATTTGAATAATTATGATATTAGAGATCATGGTATGATGAATTAAGTTAAAAGAAGATAAGAAAATTATTGGTGGTTAGAAAGAAAGAGTGCAGAAAAAAAAGTTAATTATCCTCAGTCAAATCATATATATATATATTGTTGTGTATATATTCCAAGTATGTGTTATCTCGTGCTACTCTAACGTCAATCCCGCGTCAAGTTGTTGCAAAAGCTTTTAAAGATATTGCAGGTCATCATACTTCGCACGTGAAATTGGGATTGGGGTCTTGCATATCTAAGAATTGGAAGTTTTGTGCATGTCCCTCTCTTGTTGATTTTCTGCCCTTTCTCTATTTTTGCTTGTTTTTAACAGTAACTTCATGGCTGGTGTGACTACCGAAGAAACTGGAATGGTGGTACACTAAACGTGGAGTAGAACTATCTAATGAAGACATCTGATTAGCCTTGTTGGCAGTGAGCATTTTTTCTGGTACATAGGCTTTAAAAAATCTGCTAAGCTTTAGAAATTTAATGTTTGCAGTCAATCACTATGAAAGGAAATGGTTTTACATGACCGCTTCTTATAACTTCTATCCATTCCTCTGGAATTTCAACATAAGTGTGTAGGACACAACATAAATCTCTACTCAGTGATACTTTTTTGATACACGAACTAACCTCAAATTCATAAGCACAAAACACGAAATGCACATCAGTAAAGCAAAACAAATACGCAAACACTCAAATATCACTTTATGCACACACACTGGACTGAGTGTTTTCTACCTGCACACTACTGCTAAAATGATTGTTTCCCCTCCCCCTATACTGTATCTTTCTTTATTACAGTGGACTGAAAGCATTTTTGCTTCTGTGGTTTTACACGGTTGAAAGAGATGGTACTGAGCTATACAAAACTACAAAAACATTGATTTTTTTGGACTGAAACTGTTTTCCCCCCCATCCTTCAAATGGATTTGGGGGAAGAGGGGAGGGGGAAAAGCAATCTCACCATTCATCCTGAGCTTCCAACCTCTCCATTTCAGCAGTGACTTCTGTAATCTCATCTTTGAGTTGCTGGAAAAAAAAATATTTCTGTAAATAAAGTATCACTTAAGTAAAACTAACATTCAGTAGCATTTGCATTCGAGCGCAGATTCATAAAAACACAAAATAAAAATATCTGTTGTAAAAAAGGGAATAAGAAAGTCTTAATATTCACTCGAAAAACAACATTCAAGTTGCCCACAGCCAGAGAGTTAACAACCATAGTCGTCATCTAAGGACAAAAAACCTTTTCCTCGCAAAATTCTGATTACCTCGTGAGCGGTTCCTACTGTCAGACTAAGTACTCAAGAATGAGGTGGTATATCTGATGGCCCTGACTTTCTAAGGGAAATTCCAAATATATTTACATAAATCAAGAGGTATTCAGCATCATTCAACTATGCTTTTCAGTCCAGATTTGAGCGGTTAATCATTTATTACCACCCCCCCCCCCTTAAAACAGCAGACCAACCTAATCCATGAAAGCAAACGAGAAATCAGAAGTAAAAAAACAGCATTAAAAAAAACCCCTGAAAGGCCAACTTCCTGAAAAATGGAGGGTAACCTTATTAGAGAGGTTTCACTGCTTTTTAATAGCTACAGAAAAATAATGCATTATCAGGGATCAGAATCTTTTGTGTCTGGTTCGAAGTGAAATACCATATGGAACCATGTGATCAGGGGTGGCTCCAGAAAAAAATTTCTTTCCATGTGGAATGTATTTTTGATGTCCCAGACCAATTTTCTTTGTTGGCAAAGCCTTTTTTTTCACCCTTTCAACTCGGATTCGGAACCTCTCTTTCGGAGTGGCAGCAGCACGGCCCAACAGCCACCTTTGCTTATGATATATACAAGTATACAGTGAAACCTTTCTGAATGGTGAACTTTTCAGAGATCCATTTTTTTAATTTCCAATTTTCGCCACACTATTTCACCTCTTTAAAAAAACGAAGGGTGACCTTCTTGGAGAAGTTTAACTGTACACATGTTCAACCCACGGTCAGTGATCTAAATGTGGCCCTGTGACCTCAAACATAATTTTGCAAAAATCAACTGATCGACACATTTCTAGATAAATCTATTAAGTGCCCCGCGATGCAGTACCACAACACTTGAGTGGCCGCGACATGTTCCGCGATCACTTAAGCGGCCCGCGGTACAGATCGCTTGTGTGACCCGTGGTGCAGTTCCACATCACTTAAGTGACATTCGGAACATTTGCAGATCACCTTGGTTACCCGTGGCACAGCTCCAGAGCACTTAAGTGATCTGTAAATGATCCGCGGATCACTTGAATGACAGGCTCGACATGTTCCCACGTCACTAAAGTGGCCCGCGGCTTATTCACAGATCACCACGGCAAAGTTCCAGAGCTTTTAAGCACATTTACCAATCCCTTCAGTATCTTCTTGAGGACCTGTTCCAGATCAATTAAGTGGCCCGCGGCACCTTTTCCAATGAAGTGGCCCCATACTCTTCTAAAGGTTGAACATCCTTGTTTTACTGTATATCACACTCGAACGTATTTCATAAATCGATGCCTGCTGGTGGAAAAGGCGGCGTGTGGGTGGAAAGGGGGGGGGAGCTTGAAAAAAAACTTAATTAATCAAATATAGTTCGATAAAAACACCTCTTCCTCATCGTCGTCATCATCATCATCGAGGGCCCTCCGCTCATAACCGGGAACCAGGCAGCACATTTGCATTTTCTAGCCAAGCTATCTTCCAGCAGTTCGTAGTACGTGAACCATGATGCTACAGAGAGGATCCGCAAAAACCACCGCCGCTGCACACACCCGCATCGCTGCTGATACTGGCCAAGAAAAAAAGAAAAATTGATGGGGATTTAGAACCGACGGGACTATAGCGCAGATGCTATCCTGGCATTAAGCCATATTATGGATCATTGTTTTTCTTCCAAGAAACGGCACAGAGGAATTTTATTTCATTTTCTGGTGACCTCCTAATCGCCACCAAACTTTTCGTGTCCGATGCGGCCCTTTCAAGTTAAAATTCTATTGATCTTTAGTATCACTCTGGATATCAAGTCCGCTGAGCAATCCTAACTCATCTTAACAACGTCAATCTCATGAAACGCACGAGTTGAATGTCACGCTGGCAGCGAAGAAACAGAATCGATGGCCGAAAATTCTTCCCAAAATTTTTTTTCCCTCACAAAATTTAAGAGCATAAAAAAAACACGACGATTTCGCGTTTTTTTCCCCCTCTTCGATATAATTGGATCTATCCGTTGGACAGTTAGTTCACCATCACAACCATGACAAGAGCCACACGCGCCGCAATTTATTTATTTTTTTTCTTCCCGCGACGTCGAAACTACTCAGTTTAACAAACTACAACCGCACAGGAACAAGACCACTTCCAAGCTTATATCTACTCCCACGCGCATACAAAGACGGAGTGAAAGATGTATCCCGTTTTTCTCTCAAACAAGACCCCACATCCTCCACCCACTCAACCCTGATGCCACGGAGGAGCCTTTGGTAGAAGGGTTGACGCATGCGCATCAATTTCCCACCGATCTCGCGTTTACATTCCCCTCCCGCCAGCATCATCTGGATGATGTTTTTGCGAGCACGAGTTTCCTAAAAACCCGAAGGGACCATTCGCAAATTGAATCTCTTCCCCCCCCCCCCAGAAAACATGCAAGTAAAAATCGATCAGTAGGGTAAAAATCGCGACTTTCCGAAAGGCCTGAGCACCGTTTTTCACATAGGCGGAGATGGACTTGGAAGTCTTGGGGGGGGGGGGGGGGCACGATGATGTCGAATACATTAGATCAGTCGACTCCACCTTTGCCACTGGGGACATTGCCCCCGTATCTCATGAGGTGGGGTTGAAGAAAACAGTATTTTTTAACCAATCGAAATCGAGATGAAAATACTGTATAAACAAATGATATATCAAATTCATCTATCTCTAAAGTTCTCTTGTGCGCCGAAAGCGCAGTGCCTTTATATAAAAAAAACACGGCTTTGACAGTGATCAAACATCTGAATGGAAGATCGTGCAACGATCGCGGAGGAAAAAGATGATGCATCTGACAAATGCAACATAAAGGCAGTGACACCCTCGCCTTCTAAGTAATTTGCTGATTATCTCTCATCAAAATTTCAATGGGTTCCATCCACTCACGTACAAAATTGCGTGCGAGAGAGACAGTCTCAGTCCCCCCTTAAAACCGCAAACACGGATCAAGAGGCCAATGACCACGCCTGATGGGAAAAAATATCCATCTCGGATCACTTTACGAGAACGTGGGGGGGACCAGACACAAATTCCAGTCACTTGTTGCTCCATAAAATATTCATGGTGAACGAGAACAACATTTACAACTCGTATATCACATATACAACCGTTACGCCAAGAGAACATGTGTCAAATACCAGCATCTACAATCACCCGGTGAAGGATTTAAGCATCCTCTATGTTAAGTACATTACCAAGACTATAGTGCCTATTACTAAGTCCCTATTCTAATTCACCTAAGCCAAGACGAACTAAACGGTTGGAGTTATGCTTGGGTCCTTACCGCCGTCAGTGAAAATGTAAAGTGGGATACGTATAATTCAATTTTTTATGCATCCCTTCCCAGCAGGGTTGTTTGGTTTTAACCAAATGTTTTTTCCCCCTTCAAATATTCACATAAAAGTGGCCCAAATATATATTTTTTAACTTGAAAAATATATCGGTTCATTATTAGCCAAAACAATTTTTTTTTCTCATTCTTACCACATTTTATATTCTTATCTTTAAATGATAGAAGATGCTTTAAGTTCTTTTTTTTCCTTCAAAAATCTCATAAAAGTTTGGCTATATTTTTCTCATATAGAGTATCTTAAAGTTATACACAGTACCAAAATTTATTATTCTTACATTTTCTAACCTTTGACTACATTTTTCTGCTCTATCTTTAGCAAATTCATGAATAAGGATTCTTTCTTTCTTCCAAACCGAGCACAATTCAGGTCTATCGCCATGGGCAATTTACTGCCCAGTGAGTTGTGCCGGAAGTGTGTGTACCTAACAGTATGATTGCCTATCTAGTGTTGTCTGATTTTTCAGTGCTGCCACCTATATTTCAGAAGTGAAGTGTAATGATTTGAATATTTGTACTGTTTGTAGGCTGGGGCTCGAACCTGGGTCCACGCGATGCGAATCCGTCACTATGACCACTCGACCACCACAGCAGCATGAGCATGAATGAGGATTGCATCACACATTTCAATCAGGGCTGGACACATCCCCAAAAAAATCTAGGTGACAGAACAATTTTCTAACTGCCAAAAAAAAATTTTACCCAAAGAAAAAAGTTCAAAACAATGCCCCTTTTCACTTTTTCAGGAGGCATAGTGATCCTCTTTCATGTTGGCAGATATGCTGCTATAAATTCCAAACGTTTTTTGCTGCCCTTCGATAGCAATTTAGTAACCACACAAAGAAAATGTTTGACACAAATATGAATATTTTTAGTCACCATGGTGACATGGCGCCTGGGTCTAAAATAAGCCCAGCCCTGATCTAAAATACGTTTTTTCCCCCCTTCACAAAGAAGCAACAATGGTGATTTCAGCATTATTACTTGCTAGAAGCAGGTGGTCTTATAATCTGATAAAGACACCAGTTGCCCCCTGAAGGACAAAGACAATGTAGGGTGGTTCATTAACTCACTGACATCCCAAAAGTAGAATATGCCGAAATCTGTGACGTACTTCGCAGAACAATCAGTGCTGTTGCAGAACAATCGGGAAGAATTTTAAGAAACTGCAGAACATTTCCAGTCAGCAGAGGGCTCGTTGCAGAACAATGCAAAACATTGTGCTTTGGGGACTGACATTTTATTTCCATAAGAAGCAGCACATCTCATGCCGTATACAGTATACTAGGCTTAATATTAGGTTTTTTCATACTTTCACCATTACTCCCAGTTAATCAAGGTTCTACAGTGCAGTAGTAACTAATTTATAAAAAATAATCAGCTATATACAGGGCGATTATAATTCAAGTTCTGATTCCAAAACACTATACAATCTCATACGAACCACTTTCATCCACTTTCCACCATCTCATTTCTGAACCACTGGTCAGAATGACTTGAAAATTTACACGGATACTCTTGAAGCAATGGAATTTTACTTTTCAAAAGAAAAAAATACTTTAAAATATACAGTAGATGATGCTGTACTTGGACAGCCGTATAATCTATTCTGTGTGTTACCACATCATTTCGGTTCTTCAACACGACCTTAACCCTTGCACCTTTTAGCTTTGGGGTTTCTCAAAATGTTATGTACAGTGGTTGGATTATAAATGTTTGTGAATTGAAAGCCCCAAAGAAGAATGTTATACACTGTTCTGCTACGAGCCCTCAGCTGACTGGAAATGTTCTGCGGTAAAAATTCCCATAATATAGTGTTCTCAACATTTTTCTTAAAATTCTTCCAGATTGTTCTGCAGCAGCTGATTGTTCTGTGACATATGTTGCAGGTTTTGGCATATTCTTCATTGGGATTGATAATACATCCACATCATTTCTATAACATACTCTGATCTGTTGTTGAATAAGCATTTTTGTGTGCTTCCACCTTTTATAGCCAGCGGCATAACCAGGGTGGGAACGAACCAAAATTTTGTCTACTTTGGCGCCTATTCTCCTAAATGACTTTTGATCTTTAAAAACGATGAAAAAAAATTTGAATTTTTCATTTTCTACCTTCATTGACTAAAATGATGAGTGAGAAAAAATCTTCATTTATATATGCACGCGCCTCTTTCAGTTTCACAGTGATTGGGTTTGGACTTTAAGAAAAAAAAAGACAATTTCACTACCAGTTTTGAAAATTGCTCTCAAGCTCTTCGTCTGGAAGCATGTTCAGATCAGCCTCTGTTCCCACCTTTATTAAAGGACAATCTTGCCCGTTTCTTGCTTCAACTTCTTTCCCCCCCCCCCATCCTCACTATTGGTCATTCTTGGCAAAGCTCCTAGAAATACCTTTCATAGGTACCTCAGTTCCGAGGATATGACGTTCACGAAATGCTCATTCTGTTCTAAAGGGCCACCAAGAGCTTTGATTAAGGTGCCTTCTGAAGAAATTAGGCATGGGAACCTATTGTGGAGAGACCACTGAACCTATGAAGTAATGGCTAGGATTCAAGTTCCAAGAAGTATTGCCTTTTCTTTGGGTGCCTTACGTACAGCTTGACCTCCTAGAAATACCACTGTATAGGAGACTTGGCAAAATTTAGAGTGCCTAGAAATGAAACTTTATCAGCAAGTGCCTTCGCAAGAGAGCTACTAGCTTGTGTACAGGGCAGTGTCAAAGACTACGGAAAAGTGGGAAACAGCTCGGAGCTTTTGAGAAATAAAAAAACCCAAGACAAAACACAAAAGGTGGTTCTGGAAGAGTTTTTCTTAAAGGTGGGTAAAATAAAAACTTATAATCTTGGGTCAATAGCACTCTGAAATGCAGAAAATTTTGCTCGCACTCCAGATCACTTTCTAACACTCAGTGATCTAGTCCCTAGCTGGAGTCAAATTAACCAGGAACGCATCGAAACAGCAAGCCACTTACTTTGGGGTTGCTCTCACAACTTATTTCTGACAATAGAAAAAAATGTATAAATTTCAGAGTAAAGTCAGAATGCATGAAAAAATTTTTCAATAGCAGTGTTGTACGTCCAACATTTTCATCTAATTCGGCCAAAATTGTAATTTTTGTATACTAACCGAAAAATTAATTTTGCTCTACATATTTACTGAAATCTAAACATGCAGACTGCACAATTTTTTACGGTATTGATGTACACTAATTTGGCCACTGAAATCTTCCCATGCATATGCTCTGAATGTCTTTTTTTCTATAATAACGCAATCTTCATGTATTGATCTGTCCAGGAAATTTGTTAGTGTTAGTAAACATCCGTGCCAGACCTACACAGTCAGAAGCTAGTCCAGTGGTTAAGGAGTGGCTACTTTATTGGGACCTTTAGTGAAAAAAACTATTTTTTGTTTGTCTCTAAATAAGAGTTGAAGGTCGAAACCTCCTCCCTGTGCCAGGTAACCTGTTATATTGACACAGCCATGCACAGAGCCCCCACAAGGAGAGAAAGCTCCCCAGAGCTTTATACTAGAAACATAACATATAAGAACTAATACAATAAACCCATAACTATATTTCCAATATAATTTTTTTTATATTCCGTGCAAAATGAAAGACAAAATTCATCAAAAAAAAAAAAAATACAGAAGTCATTCACCCAAGCAGCTCTATGGTCCGTCCGTATCACCGCCCATACCAAAAAAGGCAGAAGTCTGGGGGATCCACTCGTTGGAAAGACGTCCCCTTGAGATTGACATAAAGCTGTGCTTCAAACTTACAACTCAGTCATCTCCATGCTTTGAAATCACTGCTAGACCATCACTGAGAAGACATCCATTACAAATTTAAATTCTAACCACCAGGGATGATACTAAATTTGATAGCTTCCGATGCAGAGCGGGAAGAGTTTGCAACAGATTACCACCGGATCCCGTGTGTTCACCCACATATCAGCTTTTGTCATTCTCTCAGCACTTTTGATCTCTCATCTCCTTCAACATGCTATGCCTTTTAATTTGTTGTGTGTGTATTGAGTCTTATTGGTGTACATATGAATATTTTATGGTATGTTGTGTCCAGATTATTAATTTTATTTATTTTTATCATATTAATAGGAGCCATTTTAAGTATTTATCGCCTTTGTTTACATGTCTTGAGTGTACTTTTCTATTGTTTTTCACTAATATTGCTGGTTTTCTCACCCATTCTATTGATTACAGTAAAACCTCTCTTTCAGGACCAAATAATAACACCCCCAAATAAAAGTATAAACTTCAAATCCCTGACTAACGATCACCCCTCTTTTACGAATGAAATTTTTTTTCTTATCGGTGTCTGCAAAAGAGGTTTTACTGTATTTTAATTTGAAATGACATGCAATGTGGTTTTTTTATGCATGTTATTATTTGTTATGTATATTCATGGATTTTTATGTTTACTTATCAGTGTTATCTTTTATTTATTTTCCCCTCTACATATGTTTGTGTGTCTGATTAATTTACTGTTTTCACTGATATCCCTTGCTTTTCCCCTAAAATTTCATTGTTTGTACCGTACTAGGGTTTAAGCTAGATAAAAAATTCCTTTCGCAAAAAAGCGAAAATGGGGAGAAAAGCTTTAGCAAAATGCTAATGCAATGACTGATGATAGGATGTCTACTCGTTTTGTATCTCCTGTATACATTTTTGCAAAAGTGGCTACCACTTCTTTTGCATTTTGCGAAAAATACGACCGCAGCTTAAACCCTGTACTGTGCACCTTAGTGAAGTCAAAGCCCTTTGGTCTTTCACAGGTTTGTATACTAAATAAATAATTCTAGTCCATAGATAGGTGTGGATCCAGGGTGATGTGCCAGGAAGGGCGATTTATCATGCAGATTCATTGGATCGTTTGATATTTCCAAAGACCCATTTCACCAATATAATTCTCTGCTTTTGAGATGGATGATCAAACCCCTCCTTCACCTTTCTGGATACGTGCAAGGGTTTCTGAGACCAACCTTACTTACAAAATTTTTGTTCATTTTATTTAGTTTTGAATAAATTCAATTAAATAAGCAGGTTACATTAGCCTAGGTTCATAAGATACTCGCCTAAAGTACCGAAGGATGTTCAACTTGCACTTACTTGAATTTCCCGCAGAAGCTCTTCTTTTCTCCTGCGAATATCAGCCAGAAGCTGCTGCTCTTCCGGAGTCAGGTCTAAGGGGAAAAAGAAAAAAAAAGCGTTACTATTCAATTTGAAAAGAATTAATTCAATTATAATGATCAAAGGTCAAAAATCTTTCGTCTTGTAGACATATAAACATGATGTTATATTCATATGGAAAAACCACCTATATCTTATACGGGTATAAAATATTTATCCTCAAAGCCTTCCCACCCACCCCATGTGAGGACTTAAGAAAATTTCAAAAATAATGCTGGTAATATTCGCAACGGCCAGCTTATTATTATTAAATTGCCCTTTAACTGCATAGCTAAGTGGTGGCGGTGGTGGGGCAAGGAGGCACTGCATACACACAAGGGTAAAACATATTCAATTTCAATCACGAATTTGAAGGGGGAAAAAAACAAATTGAATTTTCTAAATACCTGAGTCAATTTGAACGCCCATGGCCAATTTTGAAATCCCCAAATTGCAAGATGATGTCGTCACTGACGTGCAAGTGACCTCATGACACGTATTCACAAGAAAAAAAAAAAAATTTAACGTTTATAATTGCGCGTAATTTCAACTCCTGTAACACACACGATTCGTGTTATTTACGGAAGATGGCGTAGTAGTAGGTTTACACGGAAAATTTTAACAATTTGTTTGAATATCGTTTAACACAACACAGCATAATAACAATCGCAAAGAATTCTCACAGAGAGAACACAACACACAAACTCATCTTTTTTCAAACACACAAAGAACCAACACGCAGGCGGGACTTCACGGAAGTGATGACGGAGTTTTTTTTTTTCTTCTTTTTTGGCGCAGTGTTTGGCGACGGATAACAACGAGCAGAGCTTATCCCGTCGCCAAGGCTAACAACTGGTATTTTCTTCCCTTTCCCCCCCCCCCCATCTCCTCTATAAATGTGATATTTTATTTAGGGCATTTACTATAGAGGGAGGTCAACTTGTTCCGCTTGACCATCAATTTCATAAAAGTGAGAGAGAATGAGAAAAAATATCCTTCGAAATACTAACTTGGCTTTCATCACGTTTCGCTGCTGTAAATAAACAACAAAACATTTAGAAAATGGCGTTCCTTCCCAAATATAGTTTCGTCAATACAATTCTTCATATTAACCAAAGCAAGGAGGGTGCTCAGGGAACCCCCCTCCCCCCAAGCCGACAAACAATTAGAAGAAAAAAAAATGTAATATTTCGGTAAAAAAATTAAAATATCGAAAGGAAAAAGCCCTTTTACATCACCCAAGTACCCATATTCAGTGCCGTCTTAACGCATGGGCCCGGGGGCCTCAGAAAAATGAGTAGTCGTCTAATTTTTTGAGATTTTGCCCTGTAGAGCCTCAGAGAAATCACTTGACCCGGGGCCCATAATGCACTTAAAACGGCCCTGCCCATATTACCGAATTTCTAACGAAAATACAGTCGAGTACACAAATACAAATACAACGCCACAACAGGCAAATTGCCCAACGAGGTGGCTGACTTAAGAACATCATGGATCCCCGAGCCCCCTACCTACTACTGCTATACCACACATGCATCCCCCCCCGCGGAACCCCCCAACGAATCGGTACATGCGGGAATGTGCGTGTACGTGTAGTGAACATACCGTATAACCGTATAACACCCGTATAGAACCGTATAACATACGGTTTTGTAATACCCGATTTTTGGCCCATTCACTTCCACGCATTTTTTTTTACCTCTTTTACTACATACGCCCCCCCCCCTCTTAAAAACATGCACTGCAGGTATGACATAAAAAACACTCTCTAGAAAATGATTCGGATATAATAACATACTGCAAAGCAAAAACCTGAAAAAAAATGAAGCCAAAAAAGTGATGACTTGTCTGTACAATAATCATTGTGTATATTCGGGTATGTTTTCTTTCACAGAAAGTCGAGGGAATTTCTTTAATAACGAAAAACTCGGTCGAAATAATTGCATTTGCTACTGATAGACGGTTCTGTAATGAATGAATCAGGGGGTGAAAGGGCGTCCCAATCCCTCTCTGGATCTACAATAGATAGATTTTAAGAGCCAGAAATACAATTGAAAATAATGGTTTCGTCCGTAAAATACGGGAGGTATATTCGTATAATTTTATGCCGTACGCCCTTTGCTCCGACAAATTTGCCCTTCCCAACATATTACTCTGTGGATCCGTAGCTGTGGTGGCTAGAAAGCGTTACCTGTTGGTATGTACTGTATTCTGTGGGAAATTACTTTTTAGTGAAAAAAAAAACCTCATTCCTTAATCTCTGTGGAAAAACTGCATAGTCGATGCTTTTTAAATTATCGAATGTTATCAAATTATGTTATTATAATGTTATCGTATGATTTATCGAATTATGTGTGTTTGCTCTCTCTCTCTTTTTCTTGATATTTTTGGATCACACCTGGTAGATGGCAGTGATAAAAGAACAACGGTTGTGATCGTGCTAGAGCAAAAATTTGCACTGTTTTAAAAGCATCAAATCTTTATCCGCTGAAAGAATATGCAAAAGCATGTTGATTGAAGACAAAATTTTTGAACATTAGTTGCTTCTTTAGGGGTCATTCAAGTATTACGTCAGCATCGGGGTGGGGGTTCGGATTTGCTGACGGGGGTTGAAGGTTGCTTACGTCATCAAGCACCCTTTTTTGAAGATATGAAATATTCTAAGCGGCTGACGAAATTTTGCTGACAAGGAGGGGGGGGGGTCAGTGTTTTGCTGACTTTTGCGGACAAGGGGAGGGGGTCAAAAATGGTTAAAAATCTGCATGTAATACTTGAATGTCCCCTTCTAAATTAATTATATATATATATAACTTTGAATGAAAACTATTAGCATAAACCCAAATAGTGCCAAAGAAATCAATTACATTAAGCATAAAATTTTATGCTCGTTCGGTATATCATATACTTTGATAAATTTTTAAAATTTTTCAGGACGTAAACATCAACCAAAAAATGCATTCATTCTATATTAAGTATAATTACGTACTGCATAACCTTATTTTGTCCGCGAAAATCTCAATAATGCACTTTGTGCATGTATTACAACTGCTATATAAGATAATTTCAACATCTCGCTCATAACATACGGGTCGGTTATAACAACCACCGGCCGCGGCCCGGTACCGGGCCCTGGCATCAGTCAAACCGGGCCGTGTGTTTGATTTTTCCCCATTCATTTCCCGTTAGTTGTGCTTTTGACCGGGCCTTCCACTAGAAAAAAATACTCAGCCGGGCCGTGAGCTTCCAAAGGTTGAGAACCACTGGGTTATAACATACCCTTCTCGAATCTGCAAGGGGTCATGTTATATGCGAACTCGGCTGTAATAATTTCAGAATTACTGAGTGACAAAAGTAATTTCAGAATCAGTGACAAAAATAATTTGAGAATTGGTGACAGAAATATTTTCAAAATTTGGTGACAGGAACAATTTCAGAATAATTGAAAAAAATAATTTCAGAAAATGAAGCGACACAGAAATAGTTTCAGAATAAATGAAAGGAATAATTTTAGAATCTGCGACAGACATAATTTCAGAATATTAGTCAAGGAGGCACCAAAATGCGCACTTGCCCCGGGTGACCAAGCATCTAGTTGCGGCCCTGGTTAACGTCCACGTTGGGAAATCACTGGTCTACACTGACAACGAACGATGTCTAAGGACAACGATATGCTTATAGATGTTTAAACTAATTAAAAATTTTAGGAATTATAATATTTATCAGAAAATTAAACAGGGTTTTTTTTTCAGTTTTTACTTTTAAAGACATCATAATCCAGCCTTAAGGCCCCCATCTATTGAGTAATCCAGTAGTTACAGTAACAGCAAAATATTACTCATTGAATTATGATAAACTAAAAATATTAACTCATACATTTTCGGATTTAAGAATCAACCGCTTCCCCAGCTGAACAATGTTAGAGAATGGGCATTAATTTATCAAAGAAAGAGAGAAACCGAATTTTCAAAAACAAAAAAATTTTACAAATAAAAGTTAACAACTTGGTCGAGAAAAGCAAAGTCTGGCTTCTTGTAGAATTTTTCCAAACTAAATTTGTTCACACAAGAAATGATGACTTTCTTCCTCCAACTCCGAATTATCCAAAACATTCGGGGGGAAAAAAAATTCGAATTGAACAAGAAATTTTAACATTAAATTAGATGGGAAAACTAAAGGGGAGTTCGGATTATCCAAAATTCGAATTACCAAGTTCTACTGTATATCAGACGAAAATAATCTCCCTACACATTAGTCAGAAACCGGATATTAAAGCTGGATATCCGCGAAAGTGCTCGTTTGCTTCCTTGTGTATGTGGATCTACAACCGGAAGATCAACGACCAAATAAGTAAAACGGATGTTTAAAAAAAAAATCCCATGTTGTGCAATCATTTTCTATTAATATTATCATCCGTAACACACAAAAAGCATGACATAGTTTCTGTATAAAAGGGTCAAACAAACGGAGAAAACGTAATCCCATGAAAGGAAACAGGAACGCGGTCAGAACCTACGTACTGCGTATATTAGACCCGAACACGTATAAGTGTGTATAGGGCAGTGAGCGGAATGGTCTCGAATAATCAAGTTCATGAACAATTTCGAGGTAATCTCCATCCACCCCGCCCCCCCCCCTTCTCCGGAAGTTCGGACGGATGAGGTCATATTTTAATAGTATTTTTCGTACGAACATTTCAGAGCTACGGCGCGTCTCATCAACACAGTAGATAAGTCCCCAACTTATCTACTGTGGGGGACACAGTCCCCAACAGACTTTTTCTGTATCACTACTATCTCCGATGAAGTAGAAAGTGAGGATGGAGAAGAGATGAATTCACACTGCACGTAAATGTGACCTGCTCTGTTCGTCAGCAATGTGGACGGCAGCGGCGTATTTACCGAGGGACCTTAGTCGGCTATAGCCCAGGCCGGGAAGTTCAGGGGGACGACAAATTTGAGGAATGAGTGGCCAAGAAAATTAGTAGAATGGGAGAAGGGCGGTGAAATTTGTTTTACCCTTAACCTCTTTACGATCGGGGACGTAATATTGCGTTCCAAACGCCAGTGTGGAATAAATTTAATTCATCTACTGTATTTCTTCAACCTTTTTTCTTGACGGGGAAGGGTTACTACAACCATATGAAACGAAGTTGTGTGCGTGTGTGTTCTTCCCATAGACTAAAGATATATTATTCTAACTCTGTGGTTCTTCCCCCTCCTCCCGTTCTCTCACTACCATCGTGATATCTCAACTGATAACGACGGTGGCGGCTCTCCTCAGCCTTTTTCTCCTCCTCCTCATGGAGATATAGCAACTTTAACTGCCTTTTGTCCATATTTCACAATTTTATACAATAAAACCTGTCAACAACGGCCACTGACGGGACCAAAATTATAAGCCGTTCTGTTCATTACGAATATTTAATTGACTAAATACTTTAATAACTTCTAAATTTAATTTAAAAATTTTAATTTTTTTCTTTTTAAATTTTTAAAATTATTTAAAAAATTATAAATATTTGAAATATTATTTTAAATATTTATTATTTTTTTAAATTTTTAATCTTTTAATTTTTTTAAATTTTTTTTAAAAAATACTTTTCATAAACAACGTTATCCACTCAGGGCCGGATTAAGACGTTTGAAGACCCTAGCGCTTGAATATTTTTGGTGGTTCCCCGATACCTACAAGTATATTTTACCCAATATTCAGTCTATAAACTTAAAAAATGAAATTTTATATTTCAGAAATGACTAATCTAAGGATGGGATTTCACTATAAAAGGTTTATGAAAGTTATTTTATAAAACTTGAAAAAAGCAACTAATAAATTTATCGGTTGCATTAGAGCAAATGCAACCGATAAATTTATTAATTGCTTTTTTTTAAATAATTGTTATAAAATTTTTATAGTGTAATCCGGCCGGGATTATACTATAAAGTTTTATAAAAGAACTTTTATAAAAGGTGAAAAATTCAACCAATAGGCGCATCGGTTGCATTCAAGAAAATGCAACCGGTGCACACAAACACACACATTTTGCATTCAAAAAATTCAACCAATAAGATAATATTGGTTGAATTTTTCACGTTTTATCAAAGAGCTTTTACAAAACTCCCGGCCTAAGGCTGGTATTACACTATAAAACTTGAAAAATGTAACCAATAAACACATCTGTTACATTCGAGCGAACTTAACTGATCGGCCTATCGGTTGCATTTTTCAAGTTTTATAAACTAACTTTTATAAAACTTTTATATTGTAATCCCGGCTTAAGACAGAATTATGATGTGAATATTTCTAAGCACAGACATTTTGAACGTTCCCACCCCTCCCCTTTTTTTCTACTTGCAAATTCTTTGATATCTCCTGAATTTTTTTTTTTAGGAACATATTAGTTTTGGATGTTTTTGGAATTTTTCTTTCATATTTTTCCGGAAAGACGGATTTTTTTTTTTCAAAATCTTTTGAAAATATTTGAAGACATTTTCTCCCATCGACTACTTGTGAGGATCGGAATTAAGACATCTTTATTCCCATATTCTATGTGGCTCTAGACTAAACCACCAAAGAATACCTCTAGGCTGCCTGTGGCCACTGAATCAGGGGTGAAGGAGAAAAACAGTTACAAAAATTGCGAAAAAATAGTTTTCATGCACGAATTTCGAACTAAAGATGCGGGCGATTCGTCCGCATCTTCAGCGCTCGTTTGAAAGGGTATGCGGACCCGCATCCGCATCCGCTCCGTGTGAAAGGGGCCTTAGTAGCTGAGGGCGAAAAAGCAAGGCACTGTACTAATACTTTCTTATGCAATTATCTCTCTCTCTGTGTGTGTGTACTCTGTTCCTTCCCAAACCTTATTTTTTTTCCTTCTTACCCTTTCTCCCCTTTTTAAACGTGGAACAAGGATACCGCATTCGTCGGCTATACGTCTAATACAGATCATTCAGATTTATCGCCAGTAGCTTGTACGCGAAGAGGTTAATAAATCCGCCTCTGCACAGACAGCAAGGGATACGACTCAAGGGGTCGGTAAGTGACCTATAGAGTATGCAAGCACGTGAATGACCAAACGAGTGGCCTAGAAACAGGGCCATCTTAGGAGCATCCTGGGCCCCCGAGTAAAGTGATTCTTTGAGGCCCCTATCTGAAGAGACATGCTCACTTTCGAAAATTTTAACCAGATCTAATTTTCACGAGCCCCCCACACACACTTGAGCAGTGCCATCTTGAAGCATGCCCCTGGAGCCTCAAGTGAAAAGGGGAGGGAGCGGAACGATAATGCGACAGAAATGAACTCGAGAACCAGGCTGTGTTCGGGTGGGCCCATGCGATAAGATGTCACTGCCTAGAGCATGTACAAGCATGTGAGCGATCAAAACAGTGTGCAAGCATGTGAATGACTAAACGAGTGAGGTGTACTTGCAGGAGTGGGAGTGGGGGGAGAGCAAGCGGGTTATAGCACAGGGTGGTGAATTCGAGGAAAGAATAGTGCAGGAAATTAGACTAGAATGGTAAAAGGGCGGCAAATTCGTGTAGCCCACAGGCGGAGAAACCGTAAATGCGCCTCTGGCGGTCGGGAAGAAAAAAATAGACAATATGGCGGGTAAAAAAATTACATTACTTTCGGAATCTAGAAGAGATTGTCTATGGAACCAGGGGCGTCATATCTATGGGGGGGGGGGGAGGGGGGCTACACGCTGAGATCTGCAGGGCTCGCACTCAAAAAAATAGAAAAAGTAGGACTGGGGAGGGTACCCCACTTAGACAACATATAATCATAGCATAATAAAAAAATTCCTAAAAATGTTTTTCAAATTTTAAAATGTTTTTTCACAGCTTTATTTCAGTATCAAGATTGACTGGAGCCAAAGCAAAGTGACAGAAATGACTTGCTTATAAATAATTTTGGCCAAAACATTGCGTACTATAGCAACCACAGATAATTCTTTTCTGTCTCTCCTCCCAATATACAGTATATTACACTCTTCTTTTGGAGTCTCCCACAGTCGTCTGTCAACTCTCTTTGGCAATGCACACAGTAACTAAATTATGAAGACATTTAAGAGTTCCTTCCAGACCACTTTCAAAAGCACAGTGCCAAATGTGTATATTACAAGTTCCGATGTAAATAAGTGAAGGTGAACTGGATGGTTGCCATCCCTTTTTTTAAAGGGATTTGTTTACATTTTACTGTTCAATACCAGCATAGTCGTTTTTGAAAAATGGAGCACTTTCATTTCTAGCTCTTTGCTGAGTATTGTAAACATTGTTTATGCCTCTACATGCCCTTAAAATACAAAAGACCATTGAACAATATTGGGTACCACCAGAGTCACAAAACCTAGAATAGGCCTATGTACCCAACTTGCTTTATTATGCATATTGTTGTTTGACCTATACGCAAAATGTGCACTATAATTTTGGATGATGATTGCTAGTTACTGTCCAAGACCACATGAAGTAGTTTAAATACAAAATAATTATTTTTCAACCAGGCAGAAGTTTTTAAATCACTACTCTACTCGTTGAACCCTTAAACTAAGCAAAAGAAAAATTAATGAATCAAACGGTCCACACATACACCCCTCCCCCCCCCCAAAAAAACCCCTCAAAAACGATACAATTTCTGCTTTAGCAGAATCATTAATTGCAATCTATTACATTTGTATTATTTGGCATTATATCAAAGATTCCCTCCTTCAATTAAAATAAACTACACGAATTTTGAAGGTTTGGTAAAAAAGTAGTACAGTATTACAAAACCTAGAAAGTAGGACAAAACTGAGAAAGTTATACAAAAGTAGGACATTTTATCAAAAAGTAAGAGTAGGACGAGTGGGAGCACTGGATCTGGTACTGTGATTTTCAAATGTAAATATGTAAGCCAATGGTTCTCAAACTTTTGTCACTCGCGGCTTCCTAGAATAGTTTGGTAGATATTTTCAGGTGTAAAAGAACCACTTCAAAGCACGAATAGGCACACAAAAATCTCCAGCTCGTCGCGACGCCCCGGGAGCTACGACGCACTTAGAGAAACACTGATGTAAGCTGTTATTACCAGCTAAGCATTGGACCCCCCCCCCCCCCAAAAACTGCCCGGAGACCTACGATGTTGAGACGGCCATGCATAAAACTCTGATAGGAATAAAGCCCACAGTGAACTCTAGCCCAGCGTGATATGTCGGATGGTTCGATTTATTGCGTAGGTTCATCAGAGCGTCCCGTATTTCACTCAGACCTATTTTTACCATATTATTCGGCTTTAAAGAGGAATGATCATCTACCTCCTGGATCTGTGCTTGGCCCAGGGTTCTACAGATCGATCTTATTTATAAAATTTCTATTCATTATAAATCTGGTTTTAATTTCAATTCGATAAGTCGAAAAGGTCTCTCTCTTGGATAAGGGTATAGGTCCTGGATAGGACAGGGGATGCCACTAGGAGAAAAAGTTAGAGAAACACTGGCCTATACTGTATATGTAGCCTTCTGCTCCTGTTAGTCATTTCAGATTTCGCTAAATTTGGTATCTACACAATGCACGGGTATCAAATTAGCATGTGGTTTGTTTTTAATTAACGCAAGTTCTACAACCAACGCCACCTGTCGGTCGAGGTTCCGATCATCATCCGATAACGCTTTGGAGGGGGACGACGACGCAGTATTGTTAGCTCTCAGAGGAACGAAAAAAACAATAACAACGAACCCAGACACGTTAATTAGCAGATGATGCTATCTATCAGCAAAACAAAAAATTATAATGAACGGTAGTTTTGAAAAGGGCACAGAAGGGGCAGGGGGGATTAGGCAAATGTTCAACAATGGATCAATATACAGTACTAAGCAAAGCCGCTTGAAAGGTAGGCCGCTTAATGCAGCTTTGGTACCAAGAGATATACGCACATATAACTGATGGAGGTAGTAGTGACGACCACACACACACACGCGAGAGAAGTTGGCCAACTTCCGGAAGAAAAATCACCATTATTACACAGGATCATCAGTCAACTCCTCCCGAGACAAAAGGATTAACGACTCACAAACGATGTGAATGATCTCAAGAATAAAAAGGGAATCTTAACGAAGGGATTCATAACAATTTCTTCGAGGAGGAGGAGGATTATGATAAACTTGAACAAAGGGAACGAAGTAAACAGCGCTTTGAAGAGACCAACCACCAACACGCCATAACGACTTACATTCGAGAAAAGCGTCCTATCCATCAA
Source organism: Pholcus phalangioides (assembly GCF_987345545.1). Taxonomy (NCBI): domain Eukaryota; kingdom Metazoa; phylum Arthropoda; class Arachnida; order Araneae; family Pholcidae; genus Pholcus; species Pholcus phalangioides. The sequence goes on along the minus strand of NW_028301613.1, from coordinate 6,673,391 downwards.
ATCAAATGCGAAGTTCGTGGATTTAAGGCAAAACAGCACGATCTGAACACAAATTTTAAAGAAAGCCCAAAACCGAATGGTTATTTATTGCATCGACGCTCATCGCTAATTGACACCAGTGGATTGATACAAGGAGAATTCGGTAAAATTACTTTGAATGATACATGGTAATTAGCTCAGCTGAGTAAAGCCATTTTTTTTAGTTTTGACATATTTTTAAAATAAAAAGGATGTCTTATTTGGACGTTTTTATTTTGGAGAATCTCATGCCCCCTAGTTCACTGATCCACATTTTAGAAATCAATGCCCTAAGGAAAACAACCAATTGTACGAGGATCGAGAGTAGTTTCGGAACCACACAGTGAATTATCTCAAATAACAGATTCTCTAAAAAAAACATTATCGAAGTGAAAAATTCCAGGATTTGACAAATATGTATTAACATATTAAATTGCTTCAAGCGGGGCTGCATTAATTTCACAGCACCAGCAAGAACGCGAAACAAGCATATAACTCTGACAACATAAATACGTTACGGCCATGCATAAACACACACTCCTTAACACGTTCCGACATGTACCGATCCGTTAGAAATTCGGCAGAGGAATGTGTACGAGCCTGCATGTACGGTTTAAGAAGCCTTAATTTCTTAATCTATCCCCCATAAATGTTTACATCTAACGAATAGGCGCGTGAAACGAACAGAATGTATTTTTATAGCATCAATTAAAAACTATTCGATTAATCAATCGATCAAAATTTTTTAATTAACCAGGTAAAAATTTTACTCGATTCCCAGCCCTACGAATTACCAAACGAAAAATCCAGAACCAAACACACGACTCTGAACAGCGAACGGTATGAAAAAGAACAGTGATTTTCGAAAAAAAAATAGCAAGAAAAGTTTTACTGTTATTTGAACTCACTCGTGCACGAGCCCGTGCAATTAGCGCGAGCGCGCGCACATCAAGACTCTCCAAGCATGTCAAAGACACCGCAAGATGAGCACGAATTTCGAAAGTGGATCCTACATTCGCCATTGTGCGTATGGTATGAGAAGATTCAATCCAGCCGCGGCTTATCTCGGGGTTTGAATTTGAATTCCAGCATGTTGCGTCTTTTGTTTCCACAGACGACATTTCTTTATTTTGAATATGCGTGACCCACACGAACAGATTATAAACAAAGGTTGGCTTCCTCGCCATTAGGAGAGGGGGAAAAAAAAGATCCATAAGCTGATTATTATCAAGAAGCATTTGTATATCTTCCGCGCGAAAATTCCTAAACAAGAAGAGGGATTGGGAGCGTGACATCAGATGTCCTTAATTCCCTTCGGGATTCACTGGCAGCCGAATTACGCCACTGCAATCAATGGACGTTAAATCGCATTAATGTTCTCGTGGGTAGAGAGAGACGGGTAGTATTAACTTCGACCTAACCAATTTCGACTCACACCTGACTCTGATCGATTCCGAGCACGCGGTAATTTCGTGGAGGTCGCGACTGTTTTCAGTGCGAGGTCATGTCGGAAAAAAAAGAAGAAAATGGCCTTCTGTGGAGTTACGAGTATAATCCTCGATTTTTTTTTGCGACCTTCTTCAGAACTACGCTCATAATAGTCAAATTGAAAAGGTTGATGAAACACACATCCATTCGTTTGATATTCCCCCTTAACGACAGCAGTCCCCAAAAATCGATATCCGTGAGCACCATGGCACACCGGCGACGACTACCATGTTGCTATTTTGAAAATTAATTTAATTGATGTTACGAGTATTTAACAATTTAGAGCAGAAAAGTTTCCCTTCCAGACTCGACAACCCTTATTTGCTTCGCCCCCTTTGCTGAACAAACACCATATTGTGAACCCAATATGGGGTTTGTTCAGCAAAGGAGAACAACCCCCGTGAATTTTATAGCCCCCCGCCTCTCCTAATCCGTTTCGAACCCCCAAGTAGTGACATCACCCACTCGCCAATCGACTACTATAAGTTGCGCCAAACTGAATCGGTCTGTAACTAAAATGGATTGGGTATCCAAGTTTCTTTTTTCTTTCTTTCAAACCGAGCACAATCCAGGTCTATAACCGTGGGCAATTTACTACCTAGTGAGTTGTGCCGGAAGTGCAAGTGTGTATGTGCAGTCTGAGTGCGTATCTATTGTCTGATTTTTCACTGCTGCCATTTATATTTCAGGAGTGAAGTGTAATGATTGAATAATTGTATCGTTACAGGCCTGTTGCTCTCTGTGGCGAGACTTTTTAATGTGGAGATAAGATTGCAATTGCGCTTCGAAGTTGGGAACCACAGAAAACCAACTTCAGCCGACCACCACTGTGGCGACGGTGGCGTGGCCAATAGTGATTGAAAACCGCTGCTGTATGAGGTTCATATCGACCAGTGAACTTCAACCTTCGTTTCCCTACGGGGCATATGCAGTTTTTCATACGAGCAGCAGCACATTGTCGGGAACGGGGGGAGGGCGCTCCCCAGTGCAACGGAAAAGTTGTGTTATTGGCATAAGGGAGAGGGCGGAGGTGGACATTCGAGCCATCCCCATTCACTATGCACACCCTCGGTGATTCGTCTCCCCCCACCCCCATTCAAGGAGTCTGTATCCGCTTATGGGCGGCGGGCGCAAAGCACCAAATGCTTTGGCACAAGAACGGCTACTCCATTAAGTGTATCGCAGTTGCTGCATAGCCACCTGTTAGTCTTTTCGAGGTGGTAAGTTCAGACCAGCGGTTCCCGACCTGTGTTCCGTGGCCGCTTCAGGAAAATAAAATACGATGAATCAGGAAATGAAAAAAAGTCCAAAGGAGCTCTGACACATAAATCGATTCTAAAAAGGGCTCTGCGTGTCAAAGAGATTGGAAACTTCTGGTTTACATCAGTTTCTCAAAATTGGTGATCTGTCCCCTGAAGCCCTGTTTTTCAAGTTTTTGTGTGTGCCACGTATCACGTGCCAGTAGTAGCGCTTTCCCGCATGGGTAAAAGGCTTACATCCCTGGAGGGACAGAGTCTGGGCCGTGACTGGTTTGTCAGTAGTAGCGCTTTACATCGGGCGTAATGTGACGGACTCGCGATGCGAGGATCCGGGTTCGAACCCCACAGTGGTGGTCGGCTGAAGTTGGTTTTCTGTGGTTCCCAACTTCAAGGCGCAAATGCGAGCTGATCTCCCCGTTAAAAAGTCTCGCCACAGAGAGCAACAGTCCTACAATGATAAATCATTCACTCATAACACTTCACTCATAGTTTGAAAAAACTGGTGGCAGATGGCAGCACTACACATAACAAGCATTACAGAGGAAACAAAAAACTTCACGTCAGGTTTCACTACACGTACACGCACATTCCCGCATGTACCGATTCGTTGGGGGTTCCGCATGTGTGGTGTCGGCTCGGGGATCCATGATGTTCTTAAGTCAGCCACCTCGTTGGGCAATTTGCCTGTTGTGGCGTTGTATTTGTAATTGGCCGACTGATTCTGAAGGAGTCAGAGGCGTCGTTCATAGCGCGCTTTGCCGATCTTCGCATTTTTGTCATGTTTGGCGTGTTATTATTGTAGAAAATGACAAGGATACATGAATATACAGACAACAAACAGCTGACGCTCCCGATAGAAAGACAAACGCGTAACGTGATAAAAGTTACACATTTCTGACGACGCGAAATGGTTCTATTCGGTTCACGTGGCACAAAAAATTTAATTCCCAAGAGGGGCCTGGTGGGAGATGGAACGGACCACGCCTTAATAAAATCAGAGGGTTGCAGATGCGTATTAATGTGGGAGGGAGGGGATAATGATAAGCGGATTATAGTCGCACAATTGGGATTATGGCAGCACAATTTGTACAGTCCACACTAAACAGGAAGCAGCCCGAAGTCATCAAGTTCATCTCTGGGGTTGGTTGAGTGTGGGGGATTTCTTTTCTGTAAAGGAGTGTGAATAGGACAAATGAGAGTTCGAAAAGACAGATTTCAAATAATTTTTCGTTTTAGGAAACAATTAGATCAAGGTGCCCTCTAGAGGTGTTAACAAGGTGCACCTGTTTATCACCCATCTGTGTGGAGGATTTAACTAACAAAACCTTATTACCGCGATATACAATGGATATCGCACAGCAAGAGAAAGATGCAATTAATCTCCCGTCGGCTTATCTGGGAGAAGATGTCCTACTGAGTTCTAGAAGAGAGGAAAAATAAGTATTTCCAAGAACAAGTACCTGCCTGATCATCCCGCCCGAGAAAAAATGAAAATTATAAGAAGATATTTGAAAAATTCAAAATTTTCAAACAAAAAATTCCCTTTTAACTGCTGAATGAACTTCAAAAAACTCCAAATTTTCTCTGTGCTTTCAAGTAAGTCTGAGGCGAGTCCTTCTCTAGGAATTTCAGTCAGCAGTTGTGAGCTTAGCCCGAGTCAGGTCAGGCCGTCCATGTACGGTCCCTTTCAATGCATACGAAGTCCAAGGACAGATTGAGAGATTCGTTGCCTTTGTAGTCTAGGGCGTTCACCCGGAAAGTGAGAGGACGTGGGTTCGATTCCCCGCAAAAAAAAAAAAAAAAAACTAGTTGGATTTTCTTTCTTTCCGGAAATTCCCCTTCCCACGTACCATGGTCCCCACAAGGGGTGGGCCGACAAGGCTCCAGTCCTGGGTCCCGGGAGGATTTTAATCATTTTTTTGTTTTTTCACGCTATAAATTCATCATAAGGGGGGCCCCGTAAAAGATCCCAGCCTAGGGGCCCTGCTTCAGGATGTGGGGGCCATGCCACGCCAGTTGATAAAAACTTCGTCGAGTCCCTCTCGGCCTGGCAAGATTATGATGAGCAGAGCCCGGATTATATGCGCTAAAAAAAAAAAAGAGCCAAAATATGCACTTTAAAAAAACGCTGAAATATGCATGAAAAATAAAGATAAATCTTTAGATTTACGCCGAAGTATGAAATGAAATCAAAAATATGTGCGGAAAATGAAAATAAATACACCCAATAGTGCCAAAGTATGGCACAAAAAACAATTTACGCAAAAATGGAAAAAAAAAACCGCACTTCAAAGTGCCAAAAAAAAAAAAATTCGTAAGAATTGTGAAAATACGCACTCAAAAATACCGGAATAAAAAATACCGTAAAATAAAAAATATACCTTAAAAATCCTTCAATATGCCCTAAAAGACTTTATACGCATGACCCCCCCCCCCACCCTGGAACAGAGCCCGAGATCTTTGGCGGCCCCCAGACCAGACTTTTCACGGGCCACTTTATGACGTGAAAAAACAAAAAAAAAAAAAAATATTGAGAATCATCCCCGGCTCTGTTAGCCCCACCGCCACGCGAGGCCATGTTTATACGTATATTGCAACATATACGTGGAATGAAAAAAATATATATGCATTTAAAAATGCTGAGGTTTCCCTATAAAACTGATAAACATACACAAAAAGGAAAAAAATATGCATAAAAAGAGAAATATGAAAAAAAAAAATTATATTAAAAGCACTGAAGTACGTATGGCCTAACCTAACAAGGAAAATATGAAGTAAAACACAAAAGTATGAGTAAACAATAAAGAACACATGAATTTATAAATGCAAAAATATGCAATTTCGAAAACGCCTATAAATATGTATGTAAAAGGGCCTAAAAATGTGTATTTGAAAGTACCTAAAAACATGCAAATAAAAAAATGTATATGTATAAAAACTAAAATATGTATTCAAAAACGCCTAAAAATATGTATTTAAAAAAGTATAATGCCATTAAAAATGCCGAAGAATATGCATTTGAAAGTTCCTAAAAATATGCCCTAAGACGAGCAATACTAATGGCAAAATATTTTTGTTGGAAAAATTAAAGTTGATTAAATTTGAGGAACGAAAAAAAATAATCTTGCAAACATTAGTGCAATGTCAACAACAGAAAAAAATGCTAAAAATATGAATTTTTCTAAAATTTCGGGGATTTTTTGCATTTATATGCATGGTCGGTGACTCTGGGACAATGCCCCAAACACCCCCTTTCCCAGATTCGACCCGACGTCTTTCAACTCGTTGCCAACTTGAGCTTCTGATCGTAAGTGAATTCGTACAACCCATTTCGGAAGCCCTTGCAAATCAAGTTTGGGTCATGACCCATAGGGCTCAAGAATCCCTGGCTGTTGGTGGATTCGTACGAACCTTCTAGAAATCTCCTCCGAATCCATTTTTGGTCGTGACCCAAGCTGAAGAATTTCTGGCTGATGGTAGATTCGTACGAACCTTCTCGGAAGCCCCTGCGAATCAAGTTTGGTTCGTGACCTATAGCTCGAGAATCCGTGGCTTTTACTGGATTCGTACGAACCTAAAGTAATAGCAATAATCCTTAGTCTATGGTACGAACCTTCTCGGAAGCCCCTGTGCATGAAGTTTGGTTTGCGACCCATAGGTCTGGAACCCCTGGCTTAGCACAATCAATATCAGTGATAATTTTTTAAAAAAATGAAAGAAAAAAAAGAACTTACAGTATATCAACGATCCCGGTATAGCCTCCACGATAACATAATCCGGGAACATGAAATTCAACATGACGTCACAGAAATCCTGGCTCGCGACCGAAGACGAGCACGACCTGTGCTTCCAGTTCCTCTCCATCATTTCCATGACCATCAAAATCGGGAATTAAACCACAACACCCGGCAAGAAACTGACCGCTGGGACACACCACCGACACCGGCACGACTTCACAAC